>NW_028128702.1:0-175379 GCF_965231255.1 Vanellus vanellus | reverse complement strand
GCATGACTTTTCCCCGCTGGGGCCTTTGCTGTGGGAGCAGCGGCTGGACGTTTGCGTTTTTTGCTCCGGAGGCTGCCGAGAGTGAAAAACGGTGGTTTTGAGGATGGAGTCCACAGGAAAGCAGAGAGGTCCAAAAGGTGTGGGTCATTTGAAGGGGTTCCCGGAGGCAGTGAGGACCAGCATGACCTTTCCCCGCTGGGGCCTTTGCTGTGGGTGCAGCGGCTGGACATTTGCGGTTTTTGCTCCAGAGACTACCGAGGGTTAATAACGGTGGTTTTGAGGATGGAGTCCACAGGAAAGCAGAGAGGTCCAAAAGGTGTGGGGCATTTGAAGGGGTTCCCGGAGGCAGTGAGGACCAGCATGACTTTTCCCCGCTGGGGCCTTTGCTGTGGGAGCAGCGGCTGGACATTTGCGTTTTTTCCTCCGGAGGCTGCCGAGAGTGAAAAACGGTGGTTTTGAGGATGGATTCCACAGGAAAGCAGAGAGGTCCAAAAGGTGTGGGGCATTTGAAGGGGTTCCCGGAGGCAGTGAGGACCAGCATGACTTTTCCCCGCTGGGGCCTTTGCTGTGGGAGCAGCGGCTGAACGTTTGCGTTTTTTGCTCCGGAGGCTGCCGAGAGTGAAAAACGGTGGTTTTGAGGATGGAGTCCACAGGAAAACAGAGAGGTCCAAAAGGTGTGGGGCATTTGAAGGGGTTCCCGGAGGCAGTGAGGACCAGCATGACTGTTTCCCCCTGGCTCCTTTATTGTGGGAGCAGTGCCTGGACGTTTGCGTTTTTTGCTCCGGAGTGTGCCGAGAGTGAAAAATGGCGGTTTTGAGGTTATAGTCCACAGGAAAGCAGAGAGGTCTAAAAGGTGTGGGGCATTTGAAGGGGTTCCCGGAGGCAGTGAGGACCAGCATGACTTTTCCCCGCTGGGGCCTTTGCTGTGGGAGCAGCGGCTGGACGTTTGCGTTTTTTGCTCCGGAGACTACCGAGGGTTAATAACGGTGGTTTTGATGATGGATTCCACAGGAAAGCAGAGAGGTCCAAAAGGTGTGGGGCATTTGAAGGGGTTCCCGGAGGCAGTGAGGACCAGCATGACTTTTCCCCGCTGGGGCCTTTGCTGTGGGAGCAGCGGCTGGACATTTGCGTTTTCTGCTCCGGAGGCTGCCGAGAGTGAAAAACGGTGGTTTTGAGGATGGAGTCCACAGGAAAGCAGAGAGGTCCAAAAGGTGTGGGTCATTTGAAGGGGTTCCCGGAGGCAGTGAGGACCAGCATGACCTTTCCCCGCTGGGGCCTTTGCTGTGGGTGCAGCGGCTGGACATTTGCGGTTTTTGCTCCACAGACTACCGAGGGTTAATAACGGTGGTTTTGAGGATGGAGTCCACAGGAAAGCAGAGAGGTCCAAAAGGTGTGGGGCATTTGAAGGGGTTCCCGGAGGCAGTGAGGACCAGCATGACTTTTCCCCGCTGGGGCCTTTGCTGTGGGAGCAGCGGCTGGACATTTGCGTTTTTTCCTCCGGAGGCTGCCGAGAGTGAAAAACGGTGGTTTTGAGGATGGATTCCACAGGAAAGCAGAGAGGTCCAAAAGGTGTGGGGCATTTGAAGGGGTTCCCGGAGGCAGTGAGGACCAGCATGACTTTTCCCCGCTGGGGCCTTTGCTGTGGGAGCAGCGGCTGAACGTTTGCGTTTTTTGCTCCGGAGGCTGCCGAGAGTGAAAAACGGTGGTTTTGAGGATGGAGTCCACAGGAAAACAGAGAGGTCCAAAAGGTGTGGGGCATTTGAAGGGGTTCCCGGAGGCAGTGAGGACCAGCATGACTGTTTCCCCCTGGCTCCTTTATTGTGGGAGCAGTGCCTGGACGTTTGCGTTTTTTGCTCCGGAGTGTGCCGAGAGTGAAAAATGGCAGTTTTGAGGTTATAGTCCACAGGAAAGCAGAGAGGTCTAAAAGGTGTGGGGCATTTGAAGGGGTTCCCGGAGGCAGTGAGGACCAGCATGACTTTTCCCCGCTGGGGCCTTTGCTGTGGGAGCAGCGACTGGACGTTTGCGTTTTTTGCTCCGGAGACTACCGAGGGTTAATAACGGTGGTTTTGATGATGGATTCCACAGGAAAGCAGAGAGGTCCAAAAGGTGTGGGGCATTTGAAGGGGTTCCCGGAGGCAGTGAGGACCAGCATGACTTTTCCCCGCTGGGGCCTTTGCTGTGGGAGCAGCGGCTGGACATTTGCGTTTTTTGATCCGGAGGGTGCCGAGAGTGAAAAACGGTGGTTTTGAGGATGGAGTCCACAGGAAAGCAGAGAGGTCCAAAAGGTGTGGGTCATTTGAAGGGGTTCCCGGAGGCAGTGAGGACCAGCATGACCTTTCCCCGCTGGGGCCTTTGCTGTGGGTGCAGCGGCTGGACATTTGCGGTTTTTGCTCCAGAGACTACCGAGGGTTAATAACGGTGGTTTTGAGGATGGAGTCCACAGGAAAGCAGAGAGGTCCAAAAGGTGTGGGGCATTTGAAGGGGTTCCCGGAGGCAGTGAGGACCAGCATGACTTTTCCCCGCTGGGGCCTTTGCTGTGGGAGCAGTGGCTGGACGTTTGCGTTTTTTGCTCCGGAGGCTGCCGAGAGTGAAAAACGGTGGTTTTGAGGATGGATTCCACAGGAAAGCAGAGAGGTCCAAAAGGTGTGGGGCATTTGAAGGGGTTCCCGGAGGCAGTGAGGACCAGCATGACTTTTCCCCGCTGGGGCCTTTGCTGTGGGAGCAGCGGCTGAACGTTTGCGTTTTTCGCTCCGGAGGCTGCCGAGAGTGAAAAACGGTGGTTTTGAGGATGGATTCCACAGGAAAACAGAGAGGTCCAAAAGGTGTGGGTCATTTGAAGGGGTTCCCGGAGGCAGTGAGGACCAGCATGACTTTTTCCCCCTGGCTCCTTTGCTGTGGGAGCAGTGCCTGGACGTTTGCGTTTTTTGCTCCGGAGTGTGCCGAGAGTGAAAAATGGCGGTTTTGAGGTTATAGTCCACAGGAAAGCAGAGAGGTCTAAAAGGTGTGGGGCATTTGACGGGGTTCCCGGAGGCAGTGAGCACCAGCATGACTTTTCCCCACTGGGGCCTTTGCTGTGGGAACAGCGGCTGGACGTTTGCGTTTTTTGCTCCGGAGGCTGCCGAGAGTGAAAAACGGTGGTTTTGAGGATGGAGTCCACAGGAAAACAGAGAGGTCCAAAAGGTGTGGGTCATTTGAAGGGGTTCCCGGAGGCAGTTAGGACCAGCATGACTTTTCCGCTTTGGAACCTTTGCTGTGGGAGCAGCGGCTGGACGTTGGCGTTTTTTGCTCCGGAGGCTGCCGAGAGTGAAAAACGGTGTTTTTGAGGATGGAGTCCACAGGAAAACAGAGAGGTCCAAAAGGTGTGGGTCATTTGAAGGGGTTCCCGGAGGCAGTGAGGACCAGCATGACTTTTCCCCGCTGGGGCCTTTGCTGTGGGTGCAGCGGCTGGACATTTGCGGTTTTGCTACAGAGACTACCGAGGGTTAAAAACTGTGGTTTTTGAGGATGGAGTCCACAGGAAAACAGAGAGGTCCAAAAGGTGTGGGGCATTTGAAGGGGTTCCCGGAGGCAGTGAGGACCAGCATGACTTTTCCCCGCTGGGGCCTTTGCTGTGGGAGCAGCGGCTGGACGTTTGCGTTTTTTGCTCCGGAGTGTGCCGAGAGTTAAAAACGGTGGTTTTGAGGATGGATTCTACAGGAAAGCAGAGAGGTCCAAAAGGTGTGGGGCATTTGAAGGGGTTCCCGGAGGCAGTGAGGACCAGCATGACTTTTCCCCGCTGGGGCCTTTGCTGTGGGAGCAGCGGCTGGACGTTTGCGTTTTTTGCTCCGGAGGCTGCCGAGAGTGAAAAACGGTGGTTTTGAGGATGGAGTCCACAGGAAAACAGAGAGGTCCAAAAGGTGTGGGGCATTTGAAGGGGTTCCCGGAGGCAGTGAGGACCAGCATGACTTTTCCCCCCTGGCTCCTTTGCTGTGGGAGCAGCGCCTGGACGTTTGCGTTTTTTGCTCCGGAGTGTGCCGAGAGTGAAAAATGGCGGTTTTGAGGTTATAGTCCACAGGAAAGCAGAGAGGTCTAAAAGGTGTGGGGCATTTGAAGATGTTCCCGGAGGCAGTGAGGACCAGCATGAATTTTCCCCGCTGGGGCCTTTGCTGTGGGAGCAGCAGCTGGACGTTTGTGTTTTTTGCTCTGGAGGCTGCCGAGAGTGAAAAACAGTGATTTTTTAGGATAGAGTCCAAAGGAAAGCAGAGAGGTCCAAAAGGTGTGGGGCATTTGAAGGGGTTCCTGGAGGCAGTGAGGACCAGCATGACTTTTCCCCGCTGGGGCCTTTGCTGTGGGTGCAGCGGCTGGACATTTGCGGTTTTTGCTCCAGAGACTACCGAGGGTTAATAACGGTGGTTTTGAGGATGGAGTCCACAGGAAAGCAGAGAGGTCCAAAAGGTGTGGGGCATTTGAAGGGGTTCCCGGAGGCAGTGAGGACCAGCATGACTTGTCCCCGCTGGGGCCTTTGCTGTGGGAGCAGCGGCTGGACGTTTGCGTTTTTTGCTCCGGAGGCTGCCGAGAGTGAAAAACGGTGGTTTTGAGGATGGAGTCCACAGGAAAACAGAGAGGTCCAAAAGGTGTGGGTCATTTGAAGGGGTTCCCGGAGGCAGTTAGGACCAGCATGACTTTTCCGCTTTGGAACCTTTGCTGTGGGAGCAGCGGCTGGACGTTGGCGTTTTTTGCTCCGGAGGCTGCCGAGAGTGAAAAACGGTGTTTTTGAGGATGGAGTCCACAGGAAAACAGAGAGGTCCAAAAGGTGTGGGTCATTTGAAGGGGTTCCCGGAGGCAGTGAGGACCAGCATGACTTTTCCCCGCTGGGGCCTTTGCTGTGGGTGCAGCGGCTGGACTTTTGCGGTTTTTGCTCTAGAGACTACCGAGGGTTAATAACGGTGGTTTTGAGGATGGAGTCCACAGGAAAACAGAGAGGTCCAAAAGGTGTGGGGCATTTGAAGGGGTTCCCGGAGGCAGTGAGGACCAGCATGACTTTTCCCCGCTGGGGCCTTTGCTGTGGGAGCAGCGGCTGGACGTTTGCGTTTTTTGCTCCGGAGGCTGCCGAGAGTGAAAAACGGTGGTTTTGAGGATGGAGTCCACAGGAAAACAGAGAGGTCCAAAAGGTGTGGGGCATTTGAAGGGGTTCCCGGAGGCAGTGAGGACCAGCATGACTTTTCCCCCCTGAGACCTTTGCTGTGGGAGCAGCGCCTGGACGTTTGCGTTTTTTGCTCCGGAGTGTGCTGAGAGTGAAAAATGGCGGTTTTGAGGTTATAGTCCACAGGAAAGCAGAGAGGTCCAAAAGGTGTGGGGCATTTGAAGGGGTTCCCGGAGGCAGTGAGGACCAGCATGACTTTTCCCCGCTGGGGCCTTTGCTGTGGGAGCAGCGGCTGGACGTTTGCTTTTCTTGCTCCGGAGGCTGCCGAGAGTGAAAAATGGTGGTTTTGAGGATGGAGTCCACAGGATAACAGAGAGGTCCAAAAGGTGTGGGGCATTTGAAGGGGTTCCCGGAGGCAGTGAGGACCAGCATGACTTTTCCCCGCTGGGGCCTTTGCTGTGGGAGCAGCGGCTGGACGTTTGCGTTTTTTGCTCCGGAGGCTGCCGAGAGTGAAAAACGGTGGTTTTGAGGATGGAGTCCACAGGAAAACAGAGAGGACCAAAAGGTGTGGGGCATTTGAAGGGGTTCCCGGAGGCAGTCAGGACCAGCATGACTTTTCTCCGCTGGGGCCTTTGCTATGGGAGCAGCGGCTGGACGTTTGCGTTTTTTGCTTTACAGGCTGCCGTGTGTTAAAAACGGTGGTTTTGAGGCTAGAGTCCACAGGAAAGCAGAGAGCTCCAAAAGGTGTGGGGCATTTGAAGGGGTTCCCGGAGGCAGTGAGGACCAGCATGAATTTTCCCCAATGGGGCCTTTGCTGTGGGAGCAGCGGCTGGACGTTTGCGTTTTTTGCTCCGGAGTGTGCCGAGAGTGAAAAATGGCGGTTTTGAGGTTATAGTCCACAGGAAAGCAGAAAGGTCCAAAAGGTGTGGGGCATTTGAAGGGGTTCCTGGAGGCAGTGAGGACCAGCATGTCTTTTCCGCATTGGAAACTTTGCTGTGGGAGCAGCGGCTGGACGTTTGCGTTTTTTGCTTTAGAGGCTGCCGTGGGTTAAAAACGGTGGTTTTGAGGCTAGAGTCCACAGGAAAGCAGAGAGGTCTAAAAGGTGTGGGGCATTTGAAGGGGTTCCCGGAGGCAGTGAGGACCAGCATGACTTTTCCCCACTGGGGCCTTTGCTGTGGGAGCAGCGGCTGGACGTTTGCGCTTTTTGCTCAGGAGGCTGCCGAGAGTGAAAAACGGTGGTTTTGAGGATGGAGTCCACAGGAAAACAGAGAGGTCCAAAAGGTGTGGGGCATTTGAAGGGGTTCTCGGAGGCAGTGAGGACCAGCATGACTTTTCCCCCCTGGCTGCTTTGCTGTGGGAGCAGCGCCTGGACGTTTGCGTTTTTTGCTCCGGAGTGTGCCGAGAGTGAAAAATGGCGGTTTTGAGGTTATAGTCCACAGGAAAGCAGAGAGGTCTAAAAGGTGTGGGGCATTTGAAGATGTTCCCGGAGGCAGTGAGGACCAGCATGAATTTTCCCCGCTGGGGCCTTTGCTGTGGGAGCAGCGGCTGGACGTTTGTGTTTTTTGCTCTGGAGGCTGCCGAGAGTGAAAAACAGTGATTTTTTAGGATAGAGTCCACAGGAAAGCAGAGAGGTCCAAAAGGTGTGGGGCATTTGAAGGGGTTCCTGGAGGCAGTGAGGACCAGCATGACTTTTCCCCGCTGGGGCCTTTGCTGTGGGTGCAGCGGCTGGACATTTGCGGTTTTTGCTCCAGAGACTACCGAGGGTTAATAACGGTGGTTTTGAGGATGGAGTCCACAGGAAAGCAGAGAGGTCCAAAAGGTGTGGGGCATTTGAAGGGGTTCCCGGAGGCAGTGAGGACCAGCATGACTTTTCCCCGCTGGGGCCTTTGCTGTGGGAGCAGCGGCTGGACGTTTGCGTTTTTTGCTCCGGAGGCTGCCGAGAGTGAAAAACGGTGGTTTTGAGGATGGAGTCCACGGGATCACAGAGAGGTCCAAAAGGTGTGGGGCATTTGAAGGGGTTCCCGGAGGCAGTGAGGACCAGCATGAGTTTTCCCCGCTGAGAACTTTGCTGTGGGACCAGCGGCTGGACGTTTGCGTTTTTTGCTATAGAGACTACCGAGGGTTAAAAACTGTGTTTTTCAGGATGGATTCCACAGGAAAGCAGAGAGGTCCAAAAGGTGTGGGGCATTTGAAGGGGTTCCTGGAGGCAGTGAGGACCAGCATGACTTGTCCCCGCTGGGGCCTTTGCTGTGGGAGCAGCGGCTGGACGTTTGCGTTTTTTGCTCCGGAGGCTGCCGAGAGTGAAAAACGGAGGTTTTGAGGATGGAGTCCACAGGAAAACAGAGAGGTCCAAAAGGTGTGGGTCATTTGAAGGGGTTCCCGGAGGCAGTGAGGACCAGCATGACTTGTCCCGCTGGGGCCTTTGCTGTGGGTGCAGCGGCTGGACATTTGCGGTTTTTGCTCCAGAGACTACCGAGGGTTAATAACGGTGGTTTTGAGGATGGAGTCCACAGGAAAGCAGAGAGGTCCAAAAGGTGTGGGGCATTTGAAGGGGTTCCCGGAGGCAGTGAGGACCAGCATGACTTTTCCCCGCTGGGGCCTTTGCTGTGGGAGCAGCGGCTGGATGTTTGCGTTTTTTGCTCCGGAGTCTGCCGAGAGTGAAAAACGGTGGTTTTGAGGATGGATTCCACAGGAAAGCAGAGAGGTCTAAAAGGTGTGGGGCATTTGAAGGGGTTCCCGGAGGCAGTGAGGACCAGCATGACTTTTCCCCGCTGGGGCCTTTGCTGTGGGAGCAGCGGCTGGACGTTTGCGTTTTTTGCTGCGGAGGCTACCGAGAGTGAAAAACGGTGGTTTTGAGGATGGAGTCCACAGGAAAACAGAGAGGTCCAAAAGGTGTGGGGCATTTGAAGGGGTTCCCGGAGGCAGTTAGGACCAGCATGACTTTTCCGCTTTGGAACCTTTGCTGTGGGAGCAGCGGCTGGACGTTGGCGTTTTTTGCTCCGGAGGCTGCCGAGAGTGAAAAACGGTGTTTTTGAGGATGGAGTACACAGGAAAACAGAGAGGTCCAAAAGGTGTGGGTCATTTGAAGGGGTTCCCGGAGGCAGTGAGGACCAGCATGACTTTTCCCCGCTGGGGCCTTTGCTGTGGGTGCAGCGGATGGACTTTTGCGGTTTTTGCTCTAGAGACTACCGAGGGTTAATAACGGTGGTTTTGAGGATGGATTCCACAGGAAAACAGAGAGGTCCAAAAGGTGTGGGGCATTTGAAGGGGTTCCCGGAGGCAGTGAGGACCAGCATGACTTTTCCCCGCTGGGGCCTTTGCTGTGGGAGCAGCGGCTGGACGTTTGCGTTTTTTGCTCCGGAGGCTGCCGAGAGTGAAAAACGGTGGTTTTGAGGATGGAGTCCACAGGAAAACAGAGAGGTCCAAAAGGTGTGGGGCATTTGAAGGGGTTCCCGGAGGCAGTGAGGACCAGCATGACTTTTCCCCTCTGAGACCTTTGCTGTGGGAGCAGCGCCTGGACGTTTGCGTTTTTTGCTCCGGAGTGTGCTGAGAGTGAAAAATGGCGGTTTTGAGGTTATAGTCCACAGGAAAGCAGAGAGGTCCAAAAGGTGTGGGGCATTTGAAGGGGTTCCCGGAGGCAGTGAGGACCAGCATGACTTTTCCCCGCTGGGGCCTTTGCTGTGGGAGCAGCGGCTGGACGTTTGCTTTTCTTGCTCCGGAGGCTGCCGAGAGTGAAAAACGGTGGTTTTGAGGATGGAGTCCACAGGATAACAGAGAGGTCCAAAAGGTGTGGGGCATTTGAAGGGGTTCCCGGAGGCAGTGAGGACCAGCATGACTTTTCCCCGCTGGGGCCTTTGCTGTGGGAGCAGCGGCTGGACGTTTGCGTTTTTTGCTCCGGAGGCTGCCGAGAGTGAAAAACGGTGGTTTTGAGGATGGAGTCCACAGGAAAACAGAGAGGACCAAAAGGTGTGGGGCATTTGAAGGGGTTCCCGGAGGCAGTCAGGACCAGCATGACTTTTCTCCGCTGGGGCCTTTGCTATGGGAGCAGCGGCTGGACGTTTGCGTTTTTTGCTTTACAGGCTGCCGTGTGTTAAAAACGCTGGTTTTGAGGCTAGAGTCCACAGGAAAGCAGAGAGCTCCAAAAGGTGTGGGGCATTTGAAGGGGTTCCCGGAGGCAGTGAGGACCAGCATGAATTTTCCCCAATGGGGCCTTTGCTGTGGGAGCAGCGGCTGGACGTTTGCGTTTTTTGCTCCGGAGTGTGCCGAGAGTGAAAAATGGCGGTTTTGAGGTTATAGTCCACAGGAAAGCAGAAAGGTCCAAAAGGTGTGGGGCATTTGAAGGGGTTCCTGGAGGCAGTGAGGACCAGCATGTCTTTTCCGCATTGGAAACTTTGCTGTGGGAGCAGCGGCTGGACGTTTGCGTTTTTTGCTTTAGAGGCTGCCGTGGGTTAAAAACGGTGGTTTTGAGGCTAGAGTCCACAGGAAAGCAGAGAGGTCTAAAAGGTGTGGGGCATTTGAAGGGGTTCCCGGAGGCAGTGAGGACCAGCATGACTTTTCCCCGCTGGGGCCTTTGCTGTGGGAGCAGCGGCTGGACGTTTGCATTTTTTGCTCAGGAGGCTGCCGAGAGTGAAAAACGGTGGTTTTGAGGATGGAGTCCACAGGAAAGCAGAGAGGTCCAAAAGGTGTGGGGCATTTGAAGGGGTTCTCGGAGGCAGTGAGGACCAGCATGACTTTTCCCCCCTGGCTGCTTTGCTGTGGGAGCAGCGCCTGGACGTTTGCGTTTTTTGCTCCGGAGTGTGCCGAGAGTGAAAAATGGCGGTTTTGAGGTTATAGTCCACAGGAAAGCAGAGAGGTCTAAAAGGTGTGGGGCATTTGAAGATGTTCCCGGAGGCAGTGAGGACCAGCATGAATTTTCCCCGCTGGGGCCTTTGCTGTGGGAGCAGCGGCTGGACGTTTGTGTTTTTTGCTCTGGAGGCTGCCGAGAGTGAAAAACAGTGATTTTTTAGGATAGAGTCCACAGGAAAGCAGAGAGGTCCAAAAGGTGTGGGGCATTTGAAGGGGTTCCTGGAGGCAGTGAGGACCAGCATGACTTTTCCCCGCTGGGGCCTTTGCTGTGGGAGCAGCGGCTGGACGTTTGCTTTTCTTGCTCCGGAGGCTGCCGAGAGTGAAAAACGGTGGTTTTGAGGATGGAGTCCACAGGACAACAGAGTGGTCCAAAAGGTGTGGGGCATTTGAAGGGGTTCCCGGAGGCAGTGAGGACCAGCATGACTTTTCCCCGCTGGGGCCTTTGCTGTGGGAGCAGCGGCTGGACGTTTGCGTTTTTTGCTCCGGAGGCTGCCGAGAGTGAAAAACGGTGGTTTTGAGGATGGAGTCCACAGGAAAACAGAGAGGTCCAAAAGGTGTGGGGCATTTGAAGGGGTTCCCGGAGGCAGTGAGGACCAGCATGACTTTTCCGCTTTGGAACCTTTGCTGTGGGAGCAGCGGCTGGACGTTTGCGTTTTTTGCTTTACAGGCTGCCGTGTGTTAAAAACGGTGGTTTTGAGGCTAGAGTCCACAGGAAAGCAGAGAGCTCAAAAAGGTGTGGGGCATTTGAAGGGGTTCCCGGAGGCAGTGAGGACCAGCATGAATTTTCCCCAATGGGGCCTTTGCTGTGGGAGCAGCGGCTGGACGTTTACGTTTTTTGCTCCGGAGGCTGCCGAGAGTGAAAAACGGTGGTTTTGAGGATGGAGTCCACAGGAAAACAGAGAGGTCCAAAAGGTGTGGGTCATTTGAAGGGGTTCCCGGAGGCAGTGAGGACCAGCATGACTTTTCCCCGCTGGGGCCTTTGCTGTGGGAGCAGCGGCTGGACGTTTGCGTTTTTTGCTCCGGAGGCTGCCGAGAGTGAAAAACGGTGGTTTTGAGGATGGAGTCCACGGGATCACAGAGAGGTCCAAAAGGTGTGGGGCATTTGAAGGGGTTCCCGGAGGCAGTGAGGACCAGCATGAGTTTTCCCCGCTGAGAACTTTGCTGTGGGACCAGCGGCTGGACGTTTGCGTTTTTTGCTACAGAGACTACCGAGGGTTAAAAACTGTGTTTTTCAGGATGGATTCCACAGGAAAGCAGAGAGGTCCAAAAGGTGTGGGGCATTTGAAGGGGTTCCTGGAGGCAGTGAGGACCAGCATGACTTGTCCCCGCTGGGGCCTTTGCTGTGGGAGCAGCGGCTGGACGTTTGCGTTTTTTGCTCCGGAGGCTGCCGAGAGTGAAAAACGGTGGTTTTGAGGATGGAGTCCACAGGAAAACAGAGAGGTCCAAAAGGTGTGGGTCATTTGAAGGGGTTCCCGGAGGCAGTGAGGACCAGCATGACTTTTCCCCGCTGGGGCCTTTGCTGTGGGTGCAGCGGCTGGACATTTGCGGTTTTTGCTCCAGAGACTACCGAGGGTTAATAACGGTGGTTTTGAGGATGGAGTCCACAGGAAAGCAGAGAGGTCCAAAAGGTGTGGGGCATTTGAAGGGGTTCCCGGAGGCAGTGAGGACCAGCATGACTTTTCCCCGCTGGGGCCTTTGCTGTGGGAGCAGCGGCTGGATGTTTGCGTTTTTTGCTCCGGAGTCTGCCGAGAGTGAAAAACGGTGGTTTTGAGGATGGATTCCACAGGAAAGCAGAGAGGTCCAAAAGGTGTGGGGCATTTGAAGGGGTTCCCGGAGGCAGTGAGGACCAGCATGACTTTTCCCCGCTGGGGACTTTGCTGTGGGAGCAGCGGCTGGACGTTTGCGTTTTTTGCTCCGGAGTGTGCCGAGAGTGAAAAATGGCGGTTTTGAGGTTATAGTCCACAGGAAAGCAGAGAGGTCCAAAAGGTGTGGGGCATTTGAAGGGGTTCCCGGAGGCAGTGAGGACCAGCATGTCTTTTCCGCATTGGAAACTTTGCTGTGGGAGCAGCGGCTGGATGTTTGCGTTTTTTGCTTTAGAGGCTGCCGTGGGTTAAAAACGGTGGTTTTGAGGCTAGAGTCCACAGGAAAGCAGAGAGGTCTAAAAGGTGTGGGGCATTTGAAGGGGTTCCCGGAGGCAGTGAGGACCAGCATGACTTTTCCCCGCTGGGGCCTTTGCTGTGGGAGCAGCGGCTGGACGTTTGCGTTTTTTGCTCCGGAGGCTGCCGAGAGTGAAAAACGGTGGTTTTGAGGATGGAGTCCACAGGAAAACAGAGAGGTCCAAAAGGTGTGGGGCATTTGAAGGGGTTCCCGGAGGCAGTGAGGACCAGCATGACTTTTCCCCGCTGGGGCCTTTGCTGTGGGTGCAGCGGCTGGACATTTGCGGTTTTTGCTCCAGAGACTACCGAGGGTTAATAACGGTGGTTTTGAGGATGGAGTCCACAGGAAAGCAGAGAGGTCCAAAAGGTGTGGGGCATTTGAAGGGGTTCCCGGAGGCAGTGAGGACCAGCATGACTTTTCCCCGCTGGGGCCTTTGCTGTGGGAGCAGCGGCTGGATGTTTGCGTTTTTTGCTCCGGAGTCTGCCGAGAGTGAAAAACGGTGGTTTTGAGGATGGATTCCACAGGAAAGCAGAGAGGTCCAAAAGGTGTGGGGCATTTGAAGGGGTTCCCGGAGGCAGTGAGGACCAGCATGACTTTTCCCCGCTGGGGCCTTTGCTGTGGGAGCAGCGGCTGGACGTTTGCGTTTTTTGCTCCGGAGTGTGCCGAGAGTGAAAAATGGCGGTTTTGAGGTTATAGTCCACAGGAAAGCAGAGAGGTCCAAAAGGTGTGGGGCATTTGAAGGGGTTCCCGGAGGCAGTGAGGACCAGCATGTCTTTTCCGCATTGGAAACTTTGCTGTGGGAGCAGCGGCTGGACGTTTTCGTTTTTTGCTTTAGAGGCTGCCGTGGGTTAAAAACGGTGGTTTTGAGGCTACAGTCCACAGGAAAGCAGAGAGGTCTAAAAGGTGTGGGGCATTTGAAGGGGTTCCCGGAGGCAGTGAGGACCAGCATGACTTGTCCCCGCTGGGGCCTTTGCTGTGGGAGCAGCGGCTGGACGTTTGCGTTTTTTGCTCCGGAGGCTACCGAGAGTGAAAAACGGTGGTTTTGAGGATGGAGTCCACAGGAAAACAGAGAGGTCCAAAAGGTGTGGGTCATTTGAAGGGGTTCCCGGAGGCAGTTAGGACCAGCATGACTTTTCCGCTTTGGAACCTTTGCTGTGGGAGCAGCGGCTGGACGTTGGCGTTTTTTGATCCGGAGGCTGCCGAGAGTGAAAAACGGTGTTTTTGAGGATGGAGTACACAGGAAAACAGAGAGGTCCAAAAGGTGTGGGTCATTTGAAGGGGTTCCCGGAGGCAGTGAGGACCAGCATGACTTTTCCCCGCTGGGGCCTTTGCTGTGGGTGCAGCGGCTGGACTTTTGCGGTTTTTGCTCTAGAGACTACCGAGGGTTAATAACGGTGGTTTTGAGGATGGATTCCACAGGAAAACAGAGAGGTCCAAAAGGTGTGGGGCATTTGAAGGGGTTCCCGGAGGCAGTGAGGACCAGCATGACTTTTCCCCGCTGGGGCCTTTGCTGTGGGAGCAGCGGCTGGACGTTTGCGTTTTTTGCTCCGGAGGCTGCCGAGAGTGAAAAACGGTGGTTTTGAGGATGGAGTCCACAGGAAAACAGAGAGGTCCAAAAGGTGTGGGGCATTTGAAGGGGTTCCCGGAGGCAGTGAGGACCAGCATGACTTTTCCCCTCTGAGACCTTTGCTGTGGGAGCAGCGCCTGGACGTTTGCGTTTTTTGCTCCGGAGTGTGCTGAGAGTGAAAAATGGCGGTTTTGAGGTTATAGTCCACAGGAAAGCAGAGAGGTCCAAAAGGTGTGGGGCATTTGAAGGGGTTCCCGGAGGCAGTGAGGACCAGCATGACTTTTCCCCGCTGGGGCCTTTGCTGTGGGAGCAGCGGCTGGACGTTTGCTTTTCTTGCTCCGGAGGCTGCCGAGAGTGAAAAACGGTGGTTTTGAGGATGGAGTCCACAGGATAACAGAGAGGTCCAAAAGGTGTGGGGCATTTGAAGGGGTTCCCGGAGGCAGTGAGGACCAGCATGACTTTTCCCCGCTGGGGCCTTTGCTGTGGGAGCAGCGGCTGGACGTTTGCGTTTTTTGCTCCGGAGGCTGCCGAGAGTGAAAAACGGTGGTTTTGAGGATGGAGTCCACAGGAAAACAGAGAGGACCAAAAGGTGTGGGGCATTTGAAGGGGTTCCCGGAGGCAGTCAGGACCAGCATGACTTTTCTCCGCTGGGGCCTTTGCTATGGGAGCAGCGGCGGGACGTTTGCGTTTTTTGCTTTACAGGCTGCCGTGTGTTAAAAACGGTGGTTTTGAGGCTAGAGTCCACAGGAAAGCAGAGAGCTCCAAAAGGTGTGGGGCATTTGAAGGGGTTCCCGGAGGCAGTGAGGACCAGCATGAATTTTCCCCAATGGGGCCTTTGCTGTGGGAGCAGCGGCTGGACGTTTGCGTTTTTTGCTCCGGAGTGTGCCGAGAGTGAAAAATGGCTTTTTTGAGGTTATAGTCCACAGGAAAGCAGAAAGGTCCAAAAGGTGTGGGGCATTTGAAGGGGTTCCTGGAGGCAGTGAGGACCAGCATGTCTTTTCCGCATTGGAAACTTTGCTGTGGGAGCAGCGGCTGGACGTTTGCGTTTTTTGCTTTAGAGGCTGCCGTGGGTTAAAAACGGTGGTTTTGAGGCTAGAGTCCACAGGAAAGCAGAGAGGTCTAAAAGGTGTGGGGCATTTGAAGGGGTTCCCGGAGGCAGTGAGGACCAGCATGACTTTTCCCCGCTGGGGCCTTTGCTGTGGGACCAGCGGCTGGACGTTTGCATTTTTTGCTCAGGAGGCTGCCGAGAGTGAAAAACGGTGGTTTTGAGGATGGAGTCCACAGGAAAGCAGAGAGGTCCAAAAGGTGTGGGGCATTTGAAGGGGTTCTCGGAGGCAGTGAGGACCAGCATGACTTTTCCCCCCTGGCTGCTTTGCTGTGGGAGCAGCGCCTGGACGTTTGCGTTTTTTGCTCCGGAGTGTGCCGAGAGTGAAAAATGGCGGTTTTGAGGTTATAGTCCACAGGAAAGCAGAGAGGTCTAAAAGGTGTGGGGCATTTGAAGATGTTCCCGGAGGCAGTGAGGACCAGCATGAATTTTCCCCGCTGGGGCCTTTGCTGTGGGAGCAGCGGCTGGACGTTTGTGTTTTTTGCTCTGGAGGCTGCCGAGAGTGAAAAACAGTGATTTTTTAGGATAGAGTCCACAGGAAAGCAGAGAGGTCCAAAAGGTGTGGGGCATTTGAAGGGGTTCCTGGAGGCAGTGAGGACCAGCATGACTTTTCCCCGCTGGGGCCTTTGCTGTGGGAGCAGCGGCTGGACGTTTGCTTTTCTTGCTCCGGAGGCTGCCGAGAGTGAAAAACGGTGGTTTTGAGGATGGAGTCCACAGGACAACAGAGTGGTCCAAAAGGTGTGGGGCATTTGAAGGGGTTCCCGGAGGCAGTGAGGACCAGCATGACTTTTCCCCGCTGGGGCCTTTGCTGTGGGAGCAGCGGCTGGACGTTTGCGTTTTTTGCTCCGGAGGCTGCCGAGAGTGAAAAACGGTGGTTTTGAGGATGGAGTCCACAGGAAAACAGAGAGGTCCAAAAGGTGTGGGGCATTTGAAGGGGTTCCCGGAGGCAGTGAGGACCAGCATGACTTTTCCGCTTTGGAACCTTTGCTGTGGGAGCAGCGGCTGGACGTTTGCGTTTTTTGCTTTACAGGCTGCCGTGTGTTAAAAACGGTGGTTTTGAGGCTAGAGTCCACAGGAAAGCAGAGAGCTCAAAAAGGTGTGGGGCATTTGAAGGGGTTCCCGGAGGCAGTGAGGACCAGCATGAATTTTCCCCAATGGGGCCTTTGCTGTGGGAGCAGCGGCTGGACGTTTACGTTTTTTGCTCCGGAGGCTGCCGAGAGTGAAAAACGGTGGTTTTGAGGATGGAGTCCACAGGAAAACAGAGAGGTCCAAAAGGTGTGGGTCATTTGAAGGGGTTCCCGGAGGCAGTGAGGACCAGCATGACTTTTCCCCGCTGGGGCCTTTGCTGTGGGAGCAGCGGCTGGACGTTTGCGTTTTTTGCTCCGGAGGCTGCCGAGAGTGAAAAACGGTGGTTTTGAGGATGGAGTCCACGGGATCACAGAGAGGTCCAAAAGGTGTGGGGCATTTGAAGGGGTTCCCGGAGGCAGTGAGGACCAGCATGAGTTTTCCCCGCTGAGAACTTTGCTGTGGGACCAGCGGCTGGACGTTTGCGTTTTTTCCTACAGAGACTACCGAGGGTTAAAAACTGTGTTTTTCAGGATGGATTCCACAGGAAAGCAGAGAGGTCCAAAAGGTGTGGGGCATTTGAAGGGGTTCCTGGAGGCAGTGAGGACCAGCATGACTTGTCCCCGCTGGGGCCTTTGCTGTGGGAGCAGCGGCTGGACGTTTGCGTTTTTTGCTCCGGAGGCTGCCGAGAGTGAAAAACGGTGGTTTTGAGGATGGAGTCCACAGGAAAACAGAGAGGTCCAAAAGGTGTGGGTCATTTGAAGGGGTTCCCGGAGGCAGTGAGGACCAGCATGACTTTTCCCCGCTGGGGCCTTTGCTGTGGGTGCAGCGGCTGGACATTTGCGGTTTTTGCTCCAGAGACTACCGAGGGTTAATAACGGTGGTTTTGAGGATGGAGTCCACAGGAAAGCAGAGAGGTCCAAAAGGTGTGGGGCATTTGAAGGGGTTCCCGGAGGCAGTGAGGACCAGCATGACTTTTCCCCGCTGGGGCCTTTGCTGTGGGAGCAGCGGCTGGATGTTTGCGTTTTTTGCTCCGGAGTCTGCCGAGAGTGAAAAACGGTGGTTTTGAGGATGGATTCCACAGGAAAGCAGAGAGGTCCAAAAGGTGTGGGGCATTTGAAGGGGTTCCCGGAGGCAGTGAGGACCAGCATGACTTTTCCCCGCTGGGGACTTTGCTGTGGGAGCAGCGGCTGGACGTTTGCGTTTTTTGCTCCGGAGTGTGCCGAGAGTGAAAAATGGCGGTTTTGAGGTTATAGTCCACAGGAAAGCAGAGAGGTCCAAAAGGTGTGGGGCATTTGAAGGGGTTCCCGGAGGCAGTGAGGACCAGCATGTCTTTTCCGCATTGGAAACTTTGCTGTGGGAGCAGCGGCTGGATGTTTGCGTTTTTTGCTTTAGAGGCTGCCGTGGGTTAAAAACGGTGGTTTTGAGGCTAGAGTCCACAGGAAAGCAGAGAGGTCTAAAAGGTGTGGGGCATTTGAAGGGGTTCCCGGAGGCAGTGAGGACCAGCATGACTTTTCCCCTCTGGGGCCTTTGCTGTGGGAGCAGCGGCTGGACGTTTGCGTTTTTTGCTCCGGAGGCTGCCGAGAGTGAAAAACGGTGGTTTTGAGGATGGAGTCCACAGGAAAACAGAGAGGTCCAAAAGGTGTGGGGCATTTGAAGGGGTTCTCGGAGGCAGTGAGGACCAGCATGACTTGTCCCTGCTGGGGCCTTTGCTGTGGGAGCAGCGGCTGGACGTTTGCGTTTTTTTGCTACAGAGACTACCGAGGGTTAATAACGGTGGTTTTGAGGATGGATTCCACAGGAAAGCAGAGAGGTCCAAAAGGTGTGGGGCATTTGAAGGGGTTCCCGGAGGCAGTGAGGACCAGCATGACTTTTCCCGCTGGGGCCTTTGCTGTGGGAGCAGCGGCTGGACGTTTGCGCTTTTTGCTCCGGAGGCTGCCGAGAGTGAAAAACGGTGGTTTTGAGGATGGAGTCCACAGGAAAACAGAGAGGTCCAAAAGGTGTGGGGCATTTGAAGGGGTTCCCGGAGGCAGTGAGGACCAGCATAACTTTTCGCTGCTGGGGCCTTTGCTGTGGGAGCAGCGGCTGGACGTTTGCGTTTCTTGCTCCGGAGGCTGCTGAGAGTGAAAAACGGTGGTTTTGAGGATGGAGTCCACAGGAAAGCAGAGAGGTCCAAAAGGTGTGGGGCATTTGAAGGGGTTCCCGGAGGCAGTGAGGACCAGCATGACTTTTCCCCGCTGAGAACTTTGCTGTGGGACCAGCGGCTGGACGTTTGCGTTTTTTGCTACAGAGACTACCGAGGGTTAAAAACTGTGGTTTTGAGGATGGATTCCACAGGAAAGCAGAGAGGTCCAAAAGGTGTGGGGCATTTGAAGGGGTTCCCAAAGGCAGTGAGGACCAGCATGACTTGTCCCCGCTGGGGCCTTTGCTGTGGGAGCAGCGGCTAGACGTTTGCGTTTTTTGCTCCGGAGGCTGCCGAGAGTGAAAAACAGTGGTTTTGAGGATGGAGTCCACAGGAAAACATAGAGGTCCAAAAGGTGTGCGGCATTTGAAGGGGTTCCCAAAGGCAGTGAGGACCAGCATGACTTGTCCCCGCTGGGGCCTTTGCTGTGGGAGCAGCGGCTGAACGTTTGCGTTTTTTGCTCCGGAGGCTGCTGAGAGTGAAAAACGGTGGTTTTGAGGATGGAGTCCACAGGAAAACAGAGAGGTTCTAAAGGTGTGGGGCATTTGAAGGGGTTCCCGGAGGCAGTGAGGACCAGCATGACTTTTCCCCGCTGGGGCCTTTGCTGTGGGAGCAGCGGCTGGACGTTTGCGTTTTTTGCTCCGGAGGCTGCCGAGAGTGAAAAACGGTGGTTTTGAGGATGGAGTCCACAGGAAAGCAGAGAGGTCCAAAAGGTGTGGGGCATTTGAAGGGGTTCCCGGAGGCAGTGAGGACCAGCATGACTTTTCCCCTTTGAAACTTTGCTGTGGGAGCAGCGGCTGAACGTTTGCGTTTTTGACTCCGGAGGCTTCCGAGAGTGAAAAACGGTGGTTTTGAGGCAATGAATTATGAAAATCACAAAATTTTTTCTTTGGCCTCCGGCCTCCACTTTTTTGGCCTCCACTTTTTTGGCCTCCACTTTTTTGGCCTCCACTTTTTTGGCCTCCACTTTTTTGGCCTCCACTTTTTTGGCCTCCACTTTTTTGGCCTCCACTTTTTTGGCCTCCACTTTTTTGGCCTCCACTTTTTTGGCCTCCACTTTTTTGGCCTCCACTTTTTTGGCCTCCACTTTTTTGGCCTCCACTTTTTTGGCCTCCACTTTTTTGGCCTCCACTTTTTTGGCCTCCACTTTTTTGGCCTCCACTTTTTTGGCCTCCACTTTTCTTCCTCTGGCCTCCACTTTCCGACTTTTACTTTCTGGCCTTCGGCCTCCACCTTCCGGCCTCTATCTCCTGGCCTCCACCTTCCGGCCTCTATCTCCTGGCCTCCACCTTCCGGCCTCCACCTCCTAACTGTTGTTCCTGTTTTTCCATCTTTACGCCTTGCCCGTCCCCTCTTTCTCTCCCAGTGTTTCTACTTTCCCTTCCCCCCTTTCCTTTTTTCCCTCGTCCCCCCCTTTTTGTTTTTCCCCTGTCCCACTTTTCCTCCTTTTTGTTCTGCACTGTTCCGTCCCCCCTTTCCCCTCTCCTCCTTATTATTTTTTTATTTTTTAGTATAGAATCACACGCATACATTTCCACCTGAAGGGAAAGGGGGAGGGACAAGCCCTTTCCCGAGAACAGACAGCAGCTTTACTGCCACACTAACAATGGCTGCAAAATTTCTTCAGATGGATCAACACTCATTTGAAGTCTTCAAATACTTCTCATCTTTAAAGGAGGTGCCGCATGTCCACCTGAATCCTTCCTCTTTCTTCTGGCCTATTTGGTAATACGCTGAAATAGGATGATGCCATTTACGGCAGCCCAAGGTCCATTGTTGGGGTTGTATGCCTCAGAAGAGGGAGATTCATAGGGGACATTAGAAAACGTTACAATCTGGAAACATGGGTGGGAGCCATTGAAATAGAGAAAACCCTCTCATTTTACTATCTATTGACATATGACTATTTGTTTGCGTATAGTGAAGGTGTTCAAAATAAAAATCTACTCTACAAAAAACCTCCTCTATTACATAAAGGATTTTAGAATATAAAATATGTGTCCCACAGTCCGTTTTTACCTTTATTGTTCTCTCTCTGCCTGGCTCCCCGTTTCCATTCTTTAATTGCTCTGTCTCTCCCCTTCAGCTCATCGAGGTTTTTTGGTATGTTTCAGTTTATCTCTGTCTACCTCACTGCCCCCTTTTTTAATTCCTTCTTCTCTGCCTTGTGGCTCATTGCTCTTTTTTGTTTTGTGTGTTTTTTGTTGGTTTTTTTTTTTTTTTTTCATCTCTGTCAGCATGGTTTCCTGTTGCTTCCTTCTTCCTGGCCTGTAGCCCATCGCTGTTGCATTGGGTTTACCATGCGAGGTGTCGTTAGCTGGGGCGGGGGCTGCAGGGGTGGGTTCTGTGAGAAGACACCGGGTGTTGTTCCCATGTTGGGCACAGCCAGTTCCCACGCTGAGACGGATGTGCTGCTGGTTAAAGCTGAGCCCATCGGCAGCGCTGGTAGGAAGCAGAGCAGAGGTTCTCCTGCAGCCTGTGGTGAAGACCATGGTGAGGCAGGCTGTTCCCCTGCAGTCCAGGGAGGTCCAGGGTGGAGCCAACGTGCCCCTGCGGCGCGTGGAGGACCCGAGGCCGGAGCAGGTGGCTGTGCCTGAAGGAAGCCGAGAGCCTGTGCGAGACCTGCGGCCTCGTGGGAGGGACCCCCCACTGGAGCAGAAAAAGAGCCTGAGGAGGAAGGAGCCGCAACCCCCATGCCATGTCCCCTGCGTTGGTCAGGGGTGGGATGTAGAGAAGTCAGGAGAGAAGAGGCGCCCAGGAAAAGAGGGAGGGGTGGCAGGAAGGTGTTTTATTTTGCGTTTGTTCCTATTTGTCATTATTTGATTAACAGTAAGTTAAATTAATTTCCCCTCCTACCCTTCCCTCTCTGATTCCCCAAACTAATTTGAACTTCTTGCCCGTGTGGCTTGTGCTATGTCGCTTTTCAAATTGTCTTCCTACCTCTCCCTCCATGCAGCTCTGCGTACCTAGGTTTGAATTCTGGTGTATGATTCTTGTATCCCATCGCTTTCAAAATTTTCTGTCCTTGTCTCCCTCTAGCCGTCTCCCTGTCTGTAAATCCCCATTCTTCCCTCTCTTTCCTGCACCCAGGCACTCTTTTTCACTTTCTTTTTACATCTCCCTGTCCCTATTTTTTAGTTTTTGTCTATGTTTCGTGTACCATATTGCCTTTTGAGATTTTCTTTCAATGTCTACCTCTGTCCGGATCCCCGGTGTTATTTTTTATGTCTTGCCAATGTTTCTTTTCCCCCTGACACGGCAGAAATTTTCCCCGCCCCTTGTCTTGTCTCCGTCTTCTTGTCCTGCCGGTCCCTTTGGCCTCTGTCCTGCTCCCTGTCGCTCTTATTTGTTCCTCCATCTCTATGCCTGTTATTTTGCGCAGTCTGTCTGCTCTCCTCTCTCTACGTGGCTGTCCCACTCCCCACCCCTCTCTTGTTTGCAGCGTGCTGTTTTCTGCTTCCCTGTCTCACACCTCTTCTCTATGTCCCTCTGTCCTTCCTCCTGCTTTTCTCTTGCCTTTTCTCCCTCTGTCCTGTTGCGTTTGGGCACTGAGCCTTATAGCCAACTCACTGCTGGGATTTCTTGCGTACATTAATGAATAAACTTTTCCTGCCCCTTGTGTGCCCCTGGATGTGTTTGCATCCCCTGGGTGCAGAGGTCGTGGCTGGGGACAGGGGCAGGGGAGGGGGCGATGTGCTGTGGGGCTTTGGCAAGGGCCCCTGCTCCTGACGGGCTCCAGCTGTGGGCTGGGGCAGCCCAGGTGGGACCAGTGAGGTGATGGTGGGACGGGGCCAAGGGTTTAAAAAGGCTGCAGGTGGGGATGAGTGGGGGCAGCCTCAGGTGCAGCCAGTGAGGCTGAGGATGGGGCTGGCCCTGCTGTGCCAAGGGTCGGGGGCTGCCTGGGCACGCATGCCTGCTGGAGCTGGCTGAGGAGTGAAAAGAAGGGGGTTCCACAGGCGGCTGCCCCCAGCAAGGAGCGGACGGTCCCCACGGCGAGGAAGGATCACTCCCAGCCATTCCTGACAGCGCACACCACCAACTCACAGCTCCAGGACGTCGGTACCTCTGTCAGCTGCACATGTGAGCCACCGTGCCTCCGGGAAGCCTCGGGGGAGAGTTTAATAGCATGCTTTTTGTTTTTTCCATTCCATTTCGATGAATTCCCGACTTTACCGAAAATGGAAATTTGTGTTTTTCACTAATGTTGCTGTATACTGTGTAAGATGCTGATATAATTACTCTTTATAGGGCTGATGATGAGACTATCAAGCAGGGGTTCAGGTTAGCATCTTGTATGTGTCTGTCTATGGCGTTTCAGTATTTTTAAAGAAAGCAGAAGGGACATAAGGCATAGTGTATTTCAGGTGATGGGACCGCTCATTGCATTTCCCCTTCACCCTTCCCTGTCCCCTTTCCCTGTTTTCCCCCTTCTTCCCTGTGTTCCCCCATTCCCCCCTTTTCCCTTTCTTTCCCGTTCTCCTCATCCCCCTTTACCCTTCTTTTAGTTGTCCCCTTTCCCCTTTCTTCCCTCCCGTCCCACCTTTCCCTCTTTCCCTTTATTCCCCCACCCCGTGCTCCCCCTTTCCTTTCCCTTTCTTCCACCCTGTCGCCCCTTTCCCCCTTTGCCTTTCTTTCCCCCTGTCCAATGTCCCCTATTTCCCCTTTTGTTCTACCTCCCCTGTTCCCTCATTATCCCTTATACCCCCCCACCCCCCGTGCCCTTTCTTCCCCACACTACTGTCCCCCTTTCCCCCTTCCTTTCCCCTATGCCTCCTGTTTTGCTCTTTCCCTTCATCCTTGGTACCCCCTTTAATTCTTCCCCGTTGCCCCTTTCCCCGTCCTTTCCCTCTGCCCTTTCCCCCCCGTTGCCCCGTTCCTTCTTTTTCAATGACGCTCTCCCAATGTGTTCCATGCTCCCCCTTTCTCCCTTGTTCCCCCTTTCCTTCTCCTGCATCCCCCCTTTTCCCTACCCTTCTTTCTCAGTTCCCCCTACCATCTGTGTTCCGTGTCCCCCCTTCCCCATTTCCTCACCCCCCATCACCCCTTTTCTTTCTCCATTTTTCCTCCGTCCCATTTCTCCCTTTCTTTCCCCCACTCCATCCGCTGTCCCCCTCTTTCCACCTGTCTTGTCTCTCCTGTTCCAGGTCCCCCCTCTCTCTTTCTACCTCCCTTTCTTTCTGTTTTTCCATCTTCACACCTCGCCCGCCCCCCCTTCATTGTTTCTGCCCTGCTGCTCCCCTTTCTTCTTTTTTTTTTCCCCCAGCTGTCTCCTCTTTTCTCCTTTCTTGGCTCCCCATTTTCCCCCTCATTCCCACGTTGAACCCTCCCCCCACACTCCTCTCCCCCTCCTCACATGGCCCTTGTGATCTCGCAGGTCTTCTTGCCCGACAGTGACTTCCATCCCGGCATGATTCTTCTTGCTGAGAGTTTTCCCTCACCTTTGAGGCACATTGTTTGTAGTGTTCTGTGTAGTATCTGTGCATGTGCGCGTGGCTCGGAGTCACCCCGCCCAGGGGTGTAGAGTCAGGAGTAGGTGGGATACCTTTAAGAGTATACGGTTTATATTTTGATGTGTCGAGGCAAAAGCGGTAAAATCATTTCGGACCGAGTAGCTGTGAGTGGGTTTTGCGAACAGGTTTTTCATTAACGCTTCCTGGGGAAGGGCAGAGCTCTGCAGGAGGGGCCATTCAGCGCTGGCGCCAGAGACTGCATCTCAGACGAAAGGAGGCTGCCGAGAGTGAAAAATGGTGGTTTTGAGGATGGAGTCCACAGGAAAGCAGAGAGGTCCAAAAGGTCTGGGGCATTTGAAGGGGTTCCCGGAGGCAGTGAGGACCAGCATGACTTTTAGCCGCTGGGGCCTTCGCTGTGGGAGCAGCGGCTGGACGTTTGCGTTTTTTGCTCCGGAGGCTGCCGAGAGTGAAAAACGGTGGTTTTGAGGATGGATTCCACAGGAAAGCAGAGAGGTCCAAAAGGTGTGGGGCATTTGAAGGGGTTCCCGGAGGCAGTGAGGACCAGCATGACTTTTCCCCCCTGAGACCTTTGCTGTGGGAGCAGCAGCTGGATGTTTGCGTTTTTTGCTACAGAGACTACCGAGGCTTAAAAACGGTGGTTTTGAGAATGGATTCCACAGGAAAGCAGAGAGGTCCAAAAGGTGTGGGGCATTTGAAGGGGTTCCCGGAGGCAGTGAGGACCAGCATGACTTTTCCCCGCTTGAACCTTTGCTGTGGGAGCAGCGGCTGGACGTTTGCGTTTTTTGCTCCGGAGGCTGCCGAGAGTGAAAACCAGGGGTTTTGAGGATGGAGTCCGTAGGGAAGCAGAGGGGCCCAAGTGTGTGGGGCATTTGAAGGGGTTCCCAAAGGCAGTGAGGACCAGCATGACTTTTCCCCCCTGAGACCTTTGCTGTGGGAGCAGCGGCTGGACGTTTGCGTTTTTTGCTACACAGACTACCGAGAGTGAAAAACGGTGGTTTTGAGGATGGAGTCCACAGGAAAACAGAGAGTTCCAAAAGGTGTGGGGCATTTGAAGGGCTTCCCCGAGGCAGTGAGGACCAGCATGACTTTTCCGCCTTGGAACCTTTGCTGTGGGAGCAGCGGCTGGACGTTTGCGTTTTTTGCTACAGAGACTACCGAGGGTTAAAAACGGTGGTTTTGAGGATGGATTCCACAGGAAAGCAGAGAGGTCCAAAAGGTGTGGGGCATTTGAAGGGGTTCCCGGAAGCAGTGAGGACCAGCATGACTTTTCCCCGCTGGGGCCTTTGCCGTGGGAGCAGCGGCTGGACGTTTGCGTTTTTTGCTCCGGAGGCTGCTGAGAGTGAAAAACGGTGGTTTTCAGGATGGAGTCCACAGGAAAACAGAGAGGTCCAAAAGGTGTGGGGCATTTGAAGGGGTTCCCGGAGGCAGTGAGGACCAGCATGACTTTTCCCCGCTGGGGCCTTTGCTGTGGGAGCAGCGGCTGGACGTTTGCGTTTTTTGCTCCGGAGGCTGCTGAGAGTAAAAAGCGGTGGTTTTGAGCATAGAGTCCACAGCAAAGCAGAGAGGTCCAAAAGGTGTGGGGCATTTGAAGGGGTTCCCGGAGGCAGTGAGGACCAGCATGACTTTTCCCCGCTGGGGCCTTTGCTGTGGGAGCAGCGGCTGGACATTTGCGTTTTTTGCTCCGGAGGCTGCCGAGAGTGAAAAACGGTGGTTTTGAGGATGGAGTCCACAGGAAAACAGAGAGGTCCAAAAGGTGTGGGGCATTTGAAGGGGTTCCCGGAGGCAGTGAGGACCAGCATGACTTTTCCCCGCTGGGGCCTTTGCTGTGGGAGCAGCGGCTGGACGTTTGTGTTTTTTGCTCCGGAGGCTGCCGAGAGTGCAAAACAGTGATTTTAAGGTAAGAGTCCACAGGAAAGCAGAGAGGTCCAAAAGGTGTGGGGCATTTGAAGGGGTTCCCAGAGGCAGTGAGGACCAGCATGACTTGTCCCCGCTGGGGCCTTTGCTGTGGGAGCAGCGGCTAGACATTTGCGCTTTTTGCTCCGGAGGCTGCCGAGAGTGAAAAACGGTGGTTTTGAGGATGCATTTCACAGGAAAGCAGAGAGGTCCAAAAGGTGTGGGGCATTTGAAGGGGTTTCCGGAGGCAGTGAGGACCATCATGACTTTTCCCTCCCGGCTCCTTTGCTGTGGGAGCAGCGGCTGGACGTTTGTGTTTTTTGCTCCGGAGTGTGCCGAGAGTGAAAAATGGCCGTTTTGAGGTTATAGTCCACAGGAAAGCAGAGAGGTCCAAAAGGTGTGGGGCATTTGAAGGGCTTCCCAGAGGCAGTGAGGACCAGCATGACTTGTCCCCGCTGGGGCCTTTGCTGTGGGAGCAGCGGGTAGACGTTTGCGTTTTTTGCTCCGGAGGCTGCCGAGAGTGAAAAACAGTGGTTTTGAGGATGGAGTCCACAGGAAAACAGAGAGGTCCAAAAGGTGTGGGGCATTTGAAGGGGTTCCCGGAGGCAGTGAGGACCAGCATGACTTTTCCCCGCTGAGACCTTTGCTGAGGGAGCAGCGGCTGGACGTTTGCGTTTTTTGCTACAGAGACTACCGAGAGTTAAAAACTGTGGTTTTGATGATGGATTCCACAGGAAAGCAGAAAGGTCCAAAAGGTGTGGGGCATTTGAAGGGGTTCCCGGAGGCAGTGAGGACCAGCATGACTTTTCCCCGCTGGGGCCTTTGCTGTGGGAGCAGCGGCTGGACGTTTGCGTTTTTTGCTCCGGAGGCTGCCGAGAGTGAAAAACGGTGGTTTTGAGGATGGAGTCCACAGGAAAACAGAGAGGTCCAAAAGGTGTGGGGCATTTGAAGGGGTTCCCGGAGGCAGTGAGGACCAGCATGACTTTTCCCCGCTGGGGCCTTTGCTGTGGGAACAGCGGCTGGACGTTTGCGTTTTTTGCTACAGAGACTACCGAGGGTTAATAACGGTGGTTTTGAGGATGGATTCCACAGGAAAGCAGAGAGGTCCAAAAGGTGTGGGGCATTTGAAGGGGTTCCCAGAGGCAGTGAGGACCAGCATGACTTGTCCCGCTGGGGCCTTTGCTGTGGGAGCAGCGGCTAGACGTTTGCGTTTTTTGCTCCGGACGCTGCCGAGAGTGAAAAACAGTGGTTTTGAGGATGGAGTCCACAGGAAAGCAGAGAGGTCCAAAAGGTGTGGGGCATTTGAAGGGGTTTCCGGAGGCAGTGAGGACCATCATGACTTTTCCCTCCCGGCTCCTTTGCTGTGGGAGCAGCGGCTGGACGTTTGTGTTTTTTGCTCCGGAGTGTGCCGAGAGTGAAAAATGGCGGTTTTGAGGTTATAGTCCACAGGAAAGCAGAGAGGTCCAAAAGGTGTGGGGCATTTGAAGGGGTTCCCGGAGGCAGTGAGGACCAGCATAACTTTTCCGCCTTGGAACCTTTGCTGTGGGAGCAGCGGCTGGACGTTTGCGTTTTTTGCTTTACAGGCTGCCGTGTGTTAAAAACGGTGGTTTTGAGGCTAGAGTCCACAGGAAAGCAGAGAGGTCCAAAAGGTGTGGGGCATTTGAAGGGGTTCCCGGAGGCAGTGAGGACCAGCATGACTTTTTCCCAATGGGGCCTTTGCTGTGGGAGCAGCGGCTGGACGTTTGCGTTTTTTGCTTTACAGGCTGCCGTGTGTTAAAAACGGCGGTTTTGAGGTTATAGTCCACAGGAAAGCAGAGAGGTCCAAAAGGTGTGGGGCATTTGAAGGGGTTCCCGGAGGCAGTGAGGACCAGCATAACTTTTCCGCCTTGGAACCTTTGCTGTGGGAGCAGCGGCTGGACGTTTGCGTTTTTTGCTTTACAGGCTGCCGTGTGTTAAAAACGGTGGTTTTGAGCATAGAGTCCACAGGAAAGCAGAGAGGTCCAAAAGGTGTGGGGCATTTGAAGGGGTTCCCGGAGGCAGTGAGGACCAGCATGATTTTTCCCCGCTGGGGCCTTTGCTGTGGGAGCAGCGGCTGGACGTTTGCGTTTTTTGCTCTGGAGGCTGCCGAGGATGAAAAACGGTGGTTTTGAGGATGGAGTCCACAGGAAAACAGAGAGGTCCAAAAGGTGTGGGGCATTTGAAGGGGTTCCCGGAGGCAGTGAGGACCAGCATGACTTTTCCCCGCTGGGGACTTTGCTGTGGGTGCAGCGGCTGGACTTTTGCTGTTTTTGCTCCAGAGACTACCGAGGGTTAATAACGGTGGTTTTGAGGATGGATTCCACAGGAAAGCAGAGAGGTCCAAAAGGTGTGGGGCATTTGAAGGGGTTCCCGGAGGCAGTGAGGACCAGCATAACTTTTCCGCCTAGGAACCTTTGCTGTGGGAGCAGCGGCTGGACGTTTGCGTTCTTTGCTTTACAGGCTGCCGTGTGTTAAAAACGGTGGTTTTGAGCCTAGAGTCCACAGGAAAGCAGAGAGGTCTAAAAGGTGTGGGGCATTTGAAGGGGTTCCCGGAGGCAGTGAGGACCAGCATGACTTTTCCCCGCTGGGGCCTTTGCTGTGGGAGCAGCGGCTGGACATTTGCGTTTTTTGCTCCGGAGGCTGCCGAGAGTGAAAAACGGTGGTTTTGAGGATGGAGTCCACAGGAAAACAGAGAGGTCCAAAAGGTGTGGGGCATTTGAAGGGGTTCCCGGAGGCAGTGAGGACCAGCATGACTTTTCCACCTTGGAACCTTTGCTGTGGGAGCAGCGGTTGGACGTTTGCGTTGTTTGCTTTACAGGCTGCCGTGTGTTAAAAACGGTGGTTTTGAGGCTAGAGTCCACAGGAAAGCAGAGAGGTCCAAAAGGTGTGGGGCATTTGAAGGGGTTCCCGGAGCCAGTGAGGACCAGCATGACTTTTCCCCGCTGGGGCCTTTGCTGTGGGAGCAGCGGCTGGACATTTGCGTTTTTTGCTCCTGAGGCTGCCGAGGATGAAAAACGGTGGTTTTGAGGATGGAGTCCACAGGAAAACAGAGAGGTCCAAAAGGTGTGGGGCATTTGAAGGGGTTCCCGGAGGCAGTGAGGACCAGCATGACTTTTCCCCCCTGAGACCTTTGCTGAGGGAGCAGCGGCTGGACGTTTGCGTTTTTTGCTACAGAGACTACCGAGAGTTAAAAACTGTGGTTTTGATGATGGATTCCACAGGAAAGCAGAAAGGTCCAAAAGGTGTGGGGCATTTGAAGGGGTTCCCGGAGGCAGTGAGGACCAGCATGACTTTTCCCCGCTGGGGCCTTTGCTGTGGGAGCAGCGGCTGGACGTTTGCGTTTTTTGCTCCGGAGGCTGCCGAGAGTGAAAAACGGTGGTTTTGAGGATGGAGTCCACAGGAAAACAGAGAGGTCCAAAAGGTGTGGGGCATTTGAAGGGGTTCCCGGAGGCAGTGAGGACCAGCATGACTTTTCCCCGCTGGGGCCTTTGCTGTGGGAACAGCGGCTGGACGTTTGCGTTTTTTGCTACAGAGACTACCGAGGGTTAATAACGGTGGTTTTGAGGATGGATTCCACAGGAAAGCAGAGAGGTCCAAAAGGTGTGGGGCATTTGAAGGGGTTCCCAGAGGCAGTGAGGACCAGCATGACTTGTCCCGCTGGGGCCTTTGCTGTGGGAGCAGCGGCTAGACGTTTGCGTTTTTTGCTCCGGACGCTGCCGAGAGTGAAAAACAGTGGTTTTGAGGATGGAGTCCACAGGAAAGCAGAGAGGTCCAAAAGGTGTGGGGCATTTGAAGGGGTTTCCGGAGGCAGTGAGGACCATCATGACTTTTCCCTCCCGGCTCCTTTGCTGTGGGAGCAGCGGCTGGACGTTTGTGTTTTTTGCTCCGGAGTGTGCCGAGAGTGAAAAATGGCGGTTTTGAGGTTATAGTCCACAGGAAAGCAGAGAGGTCCAAAAGGTGTGGGGCATTTGAAGGGGTTCCCGGAGGCAGTGAGGACCAGCATAACTTTTCCGCCTTGGAACCTTTGCTGTGGGAGCAGCGGCTGGACGTTTGCGTTTTTTGCTTTACAGGCTGCCGTGTGTTAAAAACGGTGGTTTTGAGGCTAGAGTCCACAGGAAAGCAGAGAGGTCCAAAAGGTGTGGGGCATTTGAAGGGGTTCCCGGAGGCAGTGAGGACCAGCATGACTTTTTCCCAATGGGGCCTTTGCTGTGGGAGCAGCGGCTGGACGTTTGCGTTTTTTGCTTTACAGGCTGCCGTGTGTTAAAAACGGCGGTTTTGAGGTTATAGTCCACAGGAAAGCAGAGAGGTCCAAAAGGTGTGGGGCATTTGAAGGGGTTCCCGGAGGCAGTGAGGACCAGCATAACTTTTCCGCCTTGGAACCTTTGCTGTGGGAGCAGCGGCTGGACGTTTGCGTTTTTTGCTTTACAGGCTGCCGTGTGTTAAAAACGGTGGTTTTGAGCATAGAGTCCACAGCAAAGCAGAGAGGTCCAAAAGGTGTGGGGCATTTGAAGGGGTTCCCGGAGGCAGTGAGGACCAGCATGATTTTTCCCCGCTGGGGCCTTTGCTGTGGGAGCAGCGGCTGGACGTTTGCGTTTTTTGCTCTGGAGGCTGCCGAGGATGAAAAACGGTGGTTTTGAGGATGGAGTCCACAGGAAAACAGAGAGGTCCAAAAGGTGTGGGGCATTTGAAGGGGTTCCCGGAGGCAGTGAGGACCAGCATGACTTTTCCCCGCTGGGGACTTTGCTGTGGGTGCAGCGGCTGGACTTTTGCGGTTTTTGCTCCAGAGACTACCGAGGGTTAATAACGGTGGTTTTGAGGATGGAGTCCACAGGAAAGCAGAGAGGTCCAAAAGGTGTGGGGCATTTGAAGGGGTTCCCGGAGGCAGTGAGGACCAGCATAACTTTTCCGCCTTGGAACCTTTGCTGTGGGAGCAGCGGTTGGACGTTTGCGTTGTTTGCTTTACAGGCTGCCGTGTGTTAAAAACGGTGGTTTTGAGGCTAGAGTCCACAGGAAAGCAGAGAGGTCTAAAAGGTGTGGGGCATTTGAAGGGGTTCCCGGAGGCAGTGAGGACCAGCATGACTTTTCCCCGCTGGGGCCTTTGCTGTGGGAGCAGCGGCTGGACATTTGCGTTTTTTGCTCCGGAGGCTGCCGAGAGTGAAAAACGGTGGTTTTGAGGATGGAGTCCACAGGAAAACAGAGAGGTCCAAAAGGTGTGGGGCATTTGAAGGGGTTCCCGGAGCCAGTGAGGACCAGCATGACTTTTCCCCGCTGGGGCCTTTGCTGTGGGAGCAGCGGCTGGACATTTGCGTTTTTTGCTCCTGAGGCTGCCGAGGATGAAAAACGGTGGTTTTGAGGATGGAGTCCACAGGAAAACAGAGAGGTCCAAAAGGTGTGGGGCATTTGAAGGGGTTCCCGGAGGCAGTGAGGACCAGCATGACTTTTCCCCCCTGAGACCTTTGCTGAGGGAGCAGCGGCTGGACGTTTGCGTTTTTTGCTACAGAGACTACCGAGAGTTAAAAACTGTGGTTTTGATGATGGATTCCACAGGAAAGCAGAAAGGTCCAAAAGGTGTGGGGCATTTGAAGGGGTTCCCGGAGGCAGTGAGGACCAGCATGACTTTTCCCCGCTGGGGCCTTTGCTGTGGGAGCAGCGGCTGGACGTTTGCGTTTTTTGCTCCGGAGGCTGCCGAGAGTGAAAAACGGTGGTTTTGAGGATGGAGTCCACAGGAAAACAGAGAGGTCCAAAAGGTGTGGGGCATTTGAAGGGGTTCCCGGAGGCAGTGAGGACCAGCATGACTTTTCCCCGCTGGGGCCTTTGCTGTGGGAACAGCGGCTGGACGTTTGCGTTTTTTGCTACAGAGACTACCGAGGGTTAATAACGGTGGTTTTGAGGATGGATTCCACAGGAAAGCAGAGAGGTCCAAAAGGTGTGGGGCATTTGAAGGGGTTCCCAGAGGCAGTGAGGACCAGCATGACTTGTCCCGCTGGGGCCTTTGCTGTGGGAGCAGCGGCTAGACGTTTGCGTTTTTTGCTCCGGACGCTGCCGAGAGTGAAAAACAGTGGTTTTGAGGATGGAGTCCACAGGAAAGCAGAGAGGTCCAAAAGGTGTGGGGCATTTGAAGGGGTTTCCGGAGGCAGTGAGGACCATCATGACTTTTCCCTCCCGGCTCCTTTGCTGTGGGAGCAGCGGCTGGACGTTTGTGTTTTTTGCTCCGGAGTGTGCCGAGAGTGAAAAATGGCGGTTTTGAGGTTATAGTCCACAGGAAAGCAGAGAGGTCCAAAAGGTGTGGGGCATTTGAAGGGGTTCCCGGAGGCAGTGAGGACCAGCATAACTTTTCCGCCTTGGAACCTTTGCTGTGGGAGCAGCGGCTGGACGTTTGCGTTTTTTGATTTACAGGCTGCCGTGTGTTAAAAACGGTGGTTTTGAGGCTAGAGTCCACAGGAAAGCAGAGAGGTCTAAAAGGTGTGGGGCATTTGAAGGGGTTCCCGGAGGCAGTGAGGACCAGCATGACTTTTTCCCAATGGGGCCTTTGCTGTGGGAGCAGCGGCTGGACGTTTGCGTTTTTTGCTTTACAGGCTGCCGTGTGTTAAAAACGGCGGTTTTGAGGTTATAGTCCACAGGAAAGCAGAGAGGTCCAAAAGGTGTGGGGCATTTGAAGGGGTTCCCGGAGGCAGTGAGGACCAGCATAACTTTTCCGCCTTGGAACCTTTGCTGTGGGAGCAGCGGCTGGACGTTTGCGTTTTTTGCTTTACAGGCTGCCGTGTGTTAAAAACGGTGGTTTTGAGCATAGAGTCCACAGCAAAGCAGAGAGGTCCAAAAGGTGTGGGGCATTTGAAGGGGTTCCCGGAGGCAGTGAGGACCAGCATGATTTTTCCCCGCTGGGGCCTTTGCTGTGGGAGCAGCGGCTGGACGTTTGCGTTTTTTGCTCTGGAGGCTGCCGAGGATGAAAAACGGTGGTTTTGAGGATGGAGTCCACAGGAAAACAGAGAGGTCCAAAAGGTGTGGGGCATTTGAAGGGGTTCCCGGAGGCAGTGAGGACCAGCATGATTTTTCCCCGCTGGGGCCTTTGCTGTGGGAGCAGCGGCTGGACGTTTGCGTTTTTTGCTCCGGAGGCTGCCGAGAGTGAAAAGCGGTGCTTTTGAGCATGGAGTCCACAGGAAAGCAGAGAGGTCCAAAAGGTGTGGGGCATTTGAAGGGGTTCCCGGAGGCAGTGAGGACCAGCATGACTTTTCCCCCCTGAGACCTTTGCTGTGGGAGCAGCGGCTAGACGTTTGTGTTTTTTGCTCCGGACACTGCCGAGAGTGAAAAACGGTGGTTTTGAGGATGGAGTCCACAGGAAAGCAGAGAGGTCCAAAAGGTGTGGGGCATTTGAAGGGGTTCCCGGAGGCAGTGAGGACCAGCATGACTTTTCCCCGCTGGGGCCTTTGCTGTGGGAGCAGCGGCTGGACGTTTGTGTTTTTTGCTCCGGAGTGTGCCGAGAGTGAAAAATGGCGGTTTTGAGGTTATAGTCCACAGGAAAGCAGAGAGGTCCAAAAGGTGTGGGGCATTTGAAGGGGTTCCCGGAGGCAGTGAGGACCAGCATAACTTTTCCGCCTTGGAACCTTTGCTGTGGGAGCAGCGGCTGGACGTTTGCGTTTTTTGCTTTACAGGCTGCCGTGTGTTAAAAACGGTGGTTTTGAGGCTAGAGTCCACAGGAAAGCAGAGAGGTCTAAAAGGTGTGGGGCATTTGAAGGGGTTCCCGGAGGCAGTGAGGACCAGCATGACTTTTTCCCAATGGGGCCTTTGCTGTGGGAGCAGCGGCTGGACGTTTGCGTTTTTTGCTTTACAGGCTGCCGTGTGTTAAAAACGGCGGTTTTGAGGTTATAGTCCACAGGAAAGCAGAGAGGTCCAAAAGGTGTGGGGCATTTGAAGGGGTTCCCGGAGGCAGTGAGGACCAGCATAACTTTTCCGCCTTGGAACCTTTGCTGTGGGAGCAGCGGCTGGACGTTTGCGTTTTTTGCTTTACAGGCTGCCGTGTGTTAAAAACGGTGGTTTTGAGCATAGAGTCCACAGCAAAGCAGAGAGGTCCAAAAGGTGTGGGGCATTTGAAGGGGTTCCCGGAGGCAGTGAGGACCAGCATGATTTTTCCCCGCTGGGGCCTTTGCTGTGGGAGCAGCGGCTGGACGTTTGCGTTTTTTGCTCTGGAGGCTGCCGAGGATGAAAAACGGTGGTTTTGAGGATGGAGTCCACAGGAAAACAGAGAGGTCCAAAAGGTGTGGGGCATTTGAAGGGGTTCCCGGAGGCAGTGAGGACCAGCATGACTTTTCCCCGCTGGGGACTTTGCTGTGGGTGCAGCGGCTGGACTTTTGCGGTTTTTGCTCCAGAGACTACCGAGGGTTAATAACGGTGGTTTTGAGGATGGAGTCCACAGGAAAGCAGAGAGGTCCAAAAGGTGTGGGGCATTTGAAGGGGTTCCCGGAGGCAGTGAGGACCAGCATAACTTTTCCGCCTTGGAACCTTTGCTGTGGGAGCAGCGGTTGGACGTTTGCGTTGTTTGCTTTACAGGCTGCCGTGTGTTAAAAACGGTGGTTTTGAGGCTAGAGTCCACAGGAAAGCAGAGAGGTCTAAAAGGTGTGGGGCATTTGAAGGGGTTCCCGGAGGCAGTGAGGACCAGCATGACTTTTCCCCGCTGGGGCCTTTGCTGTGGGAGCAGCGGCTGGACATTTGCGTTTTTTGCTCCAGAGGCTGCCGAGAGTGAAAAACGGTGGTTTTGAGGATGGAGTCCACAGGAAAACAGAGAGGTCCAAAAGGTGTGGGGCATTTGAAGGGGTTCCCGGAGCCAGTGAGGACCAGCATGACTTTTCCCCGCTGGGGCCTTTGCTGTGGGAGCAGCGGCTGGACATTTGCGTTTTTTGCTCCTGAGGCTGCCGAGGATGAAAAACAGTGGTTTTGAGGATGGAGTCCACAGGAAAACAGAGAGGTCCAAAAGGTGTGGGGCATTTGAAGGGGTTCCCGGAGGCAGTGAGGACCAGCATGACTTTTCCTCCCTGAGACCTTTGCTGAGGGAGCAGCGGCTGGACGTTTGCGTTTTTTGCTACAGAGACTACCGAGAGTTAAAAACTGTGGTTTTGATGATGGATTCCACAGGAAAGCAGAAAGGTCCAAAAGGTGTGGGGCATTTGAAGGGGTTCCCGGAGGCAGTGAGGACCAGCATGACTTTTCCCCGCTGGGGCCTTTGCTGTGGGAGCAGCGGCTGGACGTTTGCGTTTTTTGCTCCGGAGGCTGCCGAGAGTGAAAAACGGTGGTTTTGAGGATGGAGTCCACAGGAAAACAGAGAGGTCCAAAAGGTGTGGGGCATTTGAAGGGGTTCCCGGAGGCAGTGAGGACCAGCATGACTTTTCCCCGCTGGGGCCTTTGCTGTGGGAACAGCGGCTGGACGTTTGCGTTTTTTGCTACAGAGACTACCGAGGGTTAATAACGGTGGTTTTGAGGATGGATTCCACAGGAAAGCAGAGAGGTCCAAAAGGTGTGGGGCATTTGAAGGGGTTCCCAGAGGCAGTGAGGACCAGCATGACTTGTCCCGCTGGGGCCTTTGCTGTGGGAGCAGCGGCTAGACGTTTGCGTTTTTTGCTCCGGACGCTGCCGAGAGTGAAAAACAGTGGTTTTGAGGATGGAGTCCACAGGAAAGCAGAGAGGTCCAAAAGGTGTGGGGCATTTGAAGGGGTTTCCGGAGGCAGTGAGGACCATCATGACTTTTCCCTCCCGGCTCCTTTGCTGTGGGAGCAGCGGCTGGACGTTTGTGTTTTTTGCTCCGGAGTGTGCCGAGAGTGAAAAATGGCGGTTTTGAGGTTATAGTCCACAGGAAAGCAGAGAGGTCCAAAAGGTGTGGGGCATTTGAAGGGGTTCCCGGAGGCAGTGAGGACCAGCATAACTTTTCCGCCTTGGAACCTTTGCTGTGGGAGCAGCGGCTGGACGTTTGCGTTTTTTGATTTACAGGCTGCCGTGTGTTAAAAACGGTGGTTTTGAGGCTAGAGTTAACAGGAAAGCAGAGAGGTCTAAAAGGTGTGGGGCATTTGAAGGGGTTCCCGGAGGCAGTGAGGACCAGCATGACTTTTTCCCAATGGGGCCTTTGCTGTGGGAGCAGCGGCTGGACGTTTGCGTTTTTTGCTTTACAGGCTGCCGTGTGTTAAAAACGGCGGTTTTGAGGTTATAGTCCACAGGAAAGCAGAGAGGTCCAAAAGGTGTGGGGCATTTGAAGGGGTTCCCGGAGGCAGTGAGGACCAGCATAACTTTTCCGCCTTGGAACCTTTGCTGTGGGAGCAGCGGCTGGACGTTTGCGTTTTTTGCTTTACAGGCTGCCGTGTGTTAAAAACGGTGGTTTTGAGCATAGAGTCCACAGCAAAGCAGAGAGGTCCAAAAGGTGTGGGGCATTTGAAGGGGTTCCCGGAGGCAGTGAGGACCAGCATGACTTTTCCCCGCTGGGGCCTTTGCTGTGGGAGCAGCGGCTGGACGTTTGCGTTTTTTGCTCTGGAGGCTGCCGAGGATGAAAAACGGTGGTTTTGAGGATGGAGTCCACAGGAAAACAGAGAGGTCCAAAAGGTGTGGGGCATTTGAAGGGGTTCCCGGAGGCAGTGAGGACCAGCATGATTTTTCCCCGCTGGGGCCTTTGCTGTGGGAGCAGCGGCTGGACGTTTGCGTTTTTTGCTCCGGAGGCTGCCGAGAGTGAAAAGCGGTGCTTTTGAGCATGGAGTCCACAGGAAAGCAGAGAGGTCCAAAAGGTGTGGGGCATTTGAAGGGGTTCCCGGAGGCAGTGAGGACCAGCATGACTTTTCCCCCCTGAGACCTTTGCTGTGGGAGCAGCGGCTAGACGTTTGTGTTTTTTGCTCCGGACACTGCCGAGAGTGAAAAACGGTGGTTTTGAGGATGGAGTCCACAGGAAAGCAGAGAGGTCCAAAAGGTGTGGGGCATTTGAAGGGGTTCCCGGAGGCAGTGAGGACCAGCATGACTTTTCCCCGCTGGGGCCTTTGCTGTGGGAGCAGCGGCTGGACATTTGCGTTTTTTGCTCCTGAGGCTGCCGAGAGTGAAAAACGGTGGTTTTGAGGATGGAGTCCACAGGAAAACAGAGAGGTCCAAAAGGTGTGGGGCATTTGAAGGGGTTCCCGGAGGCAGTGAGGACCAGCATGACTTTTCCACCTTGGAACCTTTGCTGTGGGAGCAGCGGTTGGACGTTTGCGTTGTTTGCTTTACAGGCTGCCGTGTGTTAAAAACGGTGGTTTTGAGGCTAGAGTCCACAGGAAAGCAGAGAGGTCCAAAAGGTGTGGGGCATTTGAAGGGGTTCCCGGAGGCAGTGAGGACCAGCATGACTTGTCCCCGCTGGGGCCTTTGCTGTGGGAGCAGCGGCTGGACGTTTGCGTTTTTTGCTCCGGAGGCTGCCGAGAGTGAAAAACGGTGTTTTTGAGGATGGAGTCCACAGGAAAACAGAGAGGTCCAAAAGGTGTGGGTCATTTGAAGGGGTTCCCGGAGGCAGTGAGGACCAGCATGACTTTTCCCCGCTGGGGCCTTTGCTGTGGGTGCAGCGGCTGGACTTTTGCGGTTTTTGCTCTAGAGACTACCGAGGGTTAATAACGGTGGTTTTGAGGATGGAGTCCACAGGAAAGCAGAGAGGTCCAAAAGGTGTGGGGCATTTGAAGGGGTTCCCGGAGGCAGTGAGGACCAGCATGACTTTTCCCCGCTGGGGCCTTTGCTGTGGGAGCAGCGGCTGGACGTTTGCGTTTTTTGCTCCGGAGGCTGCCGAGAGTGAAAAACGGTGGTTTTGAGGATGGAGTCCACAGGAAAACAGAGAGGTCCAAAAGGTGTGGGGCATTTGAAGGGGTTCCCGGAGGCAGTGAGGACCAGCATGACTTTTCCCCCCTGAGACCTTTGCTGTGGGAGCAGTGCCTGGACGTTTGCGTTTTTTGCTCCGGAGTGTGCTGAGAGTGAAAAATGGCGGTTTTGAGGTTATAGTCCACAGGAAAGCAGAGAGGTCCAAAAGGTGTGGGGCATTTGAAGGGGTTCCCGGAGGCAGTGAGGACCAGCATGACTTTTCCCCGCTGGGGCCTTTGCTGTGGGAGCAGCGGCTGGACGTTTGCTTTTCTTGCTCCGGAGGCTGCCGAGAGTGAAAAACGGTGGTTTTGAGGATGGATTCCACAGGATAACAGAGAGGTCCAAAAGGTGTCGGGCATTTGAAGGGGTTCCCGGAGGCAGTGAGGACCAGCATGACTTTTCCCCGCTGGGGCCTTTGCTGTGGGAGCAGCGGCTGGACGTTTGCGTTTTTTGCTCCGGAGGCTGCCGAGAGTGAAAAACGGTGGTTTTGAGGATGGAGTCCACAGGAAAACAGAGAGGACCAAAAGGTGTGGGGCATTTGAAGGGGTTCCCGGAGGCAGTCAGGACCAGCATGACTTTTCTCCGCTGGGGCCTTTGCTATGGGAGCAGCGGCTGGACGTTTGCGTTTTTTGCTTTACAGGCTGCCGTGGGTTAAAAACGGTGGTTTTGAGGCTAGAGTCCACAGGAAAGCAGAGAGGTCTAAAAGGTGCGGGGCATTTGAAGGGGTTCCCGGAGGCAGTGGGGACCAGCATGACTTTTCCCTGCTGGGGCCTTTGCTGTGGGAGCAGCGGCTGGACGTTTGTGTTTTTTGCTCAGGAGGCTGCCGAGAGTGAAAAACGGTGGTTTTGAGGATGGAGTCCACAGGAAAACAGAGAGGTCCAAAAGGTGTGGGGCATTTGAAGGGGTTCTCGGAGGAAGTGAGGACCAGCATGACTTTTCCCCCCTGGCTGCTTTGCTGTGGGAGCAGCGCCTGGACGTTTGCGTTTTTTGCTCCGGAGTGTGCCGAGAGTGAAAAATGGCGGTTTTGAGGTTATAGTCCACAGGAAAGCAGAGAGGTCTAAAAGGTGTGGGGCATTTGAAAGGGTTCCCGGAGGCAGTGAGGACCAGCATGAATTTTCCCCGCTGGGGCCTTTGCTGTGGGAGCAGCGGCTGGACGTTTGTGTTTTTTGCTCTGGAGGCTGCCGAGAGTGAAAAACAGTGATTTTTTAGGATAGAGTCCACAGGAAAGCAGAGAGGTCCAAAAGGTGTGGGGCATTTGAAGGGGTTCCTGGAGGCAGTGAGGACCAGCATGACTTTTCCCCGCTGGGGCCTTTGCTGTGGGAGCAGCGGCTGGACGTTTGCTTTTCTTGCTCCGGAGGCTGCCGAGAGTGAAAAACTGTGGTTTTGAGGATGGAGTCCACAGGAAAACAGAGAGGTCCAAAAGGTGTGGGGCATTTGAAGGGGTTCCCGGAGGCAGTGAGGACCAGCATGACTTTTCCCCGCTGGGGCCTTTGCTGTGGGAGCAGCGGCTGGACGTTTGCGTTTTTTGCTACAGAGACTACCGAGGGTTAAAAACTGTGGTTTTGAGGATGGATTCCACGGGAAAGCAGAGAGGTCCAAAAGGTGTGGGGCATTTGAAGGGGTTCCCGGAGGCAGTGAGGACCAGCATGACTTTTCCCCCCTGAGACCTTTGCTGTGGGAGCAGCGGCTGGACGTTTGTGTTTTTTGCTCCGGAGTGTGCCGAGAGTGAAAAATGGCGGTTTTGAGGTTATAGTCCACAGGAAAGCAGAGAGGTCCAAAAGGTGTGGGGCATTTGAAGGGGTTCCCGGAGGCAGTGAGGACCAGCATGACTTTTCCCCGCTGGGGCCTTTGCTGTGGGAGCAGTGGCTGGACATTTGCGTTTTTTGCTCCAGACACTACCGAGGGTTAATAACGGTGGTTTTGAGGATGGAGTCCACAGGAAAGCAGAGAGGTCCAAAAGGTGTGGGGCATTTGAAGGGGTTCCTGGAGGCAGTGAGGACATGCATGACATTTACCCGCTGGGGCCTTTGCTGTGGGAGCAGCGGCTGGACGTTTGCGTTTTTTGCTCCGGAGGCTGCCGAGAGTGAAAAACGGTGATTTTTAGGATAGATTCCACAGGAAAGCAGAGAGGTCCAAAAGGTGTGGGGCATTTGAAGGGGTTCCCGGAGGCAGTGAGGACCAGCATGAATTTTCCCCACTGGGGACTTTGATGTGGGTGCAGCGGCTGGACATTTGCGGTTTTTGCTCCGGAGGCTGCTGAGAGTGAAAAACGGTGGTTTTGAGGATGGAGTCCACAGGAAAGCAGAGAGGTCCAAAAGGTGTGGGGCATTTGAAGGGGTTCCTGGAGGCAGTGAGGACCAGCATGACTTTTCCCCCCTGAGACCTTTGCTGTGGGAGCAGCGGCTGGATGTTTGTGTTTTTTGCTCCGGAGGCTGCCGAGAGTGAAAAACAGTGATTTTTAGGATAGAGTCCACAACAAAGCAGAGAGGTCCAAAAGGTGTGGGGCATTTGAAGGGGTTCCCGGAGGCAGTGAGGACCAGCATGACTTTTCCCCGCTGGGGCCTTTGCTGTGGGAGCAGCGGCTGGACATTTGCGTTTTTTGCTCCGGAGGCTGCCGAGAGTGAAAAACGGTGGTTTTGAGGATGGAGTCCACAGGAAAACAGAGAGGTGCAAAAGGTGTGGGGCATTTGAAGGGGTTCCCGGAGGCAGTGAGGACCAGCATGACTTTTCCCCGCTGGGGCCTTTGCTGTGGGAGCAGCGGCTGGACGTTTGCGTTTTTTGCTCCGGAGGCTGCCGAGGGTTAATAACGGTGGTTTTGAGGATGGATTCCACAGGAAAGCAGAGAGGTCCAAAAGGTGTGGGGCATTTGAAGGGGTTCCCGGAGGCAGTGAGGACCAGCATGACTTTTCCCCAATGGGGCCTTTGCTGTGGGAGCAGCGGCTGGACGTTTGCGTTTTTTGCTCCGGACGCTGCCGAGAGTGAAAAGCGGTGGTTTTGAGCATGGAGTCCACAGGAAAGCAGAGAGGTCCAAAAGGTGTGGGGCATTTGAAGGGGTTCCCCGAGGCAGTGAGGACCAGCATGACTTTTCCCCCCTGAGACCTTTGCTGTGGGAGCAGCGGCTGGATGTTTGTGTTTTTTGCTCCGGACGCTGCCGAGAGTGAAAAACAGTGATTTTTAGGATAGAGTCCACAAAGAAGCAGAGAGGTCCAAAAGGTGTGGGGCATTTGAAGGGGTTCCCGGAGGCAGTGAGGACCAGCATGAATTTTCCCCGCTGGGGCCTTTGCTGTGGGAGCAGCGGCTGGACATTTGCGTTTTTTGCTCCGGAGGCTGCCGAGAGTGAAAAACGGTGGTTTTGAGGATGCATTTCACAGGAAAGCAGAGAGGTCCAAAAGGTGTGGGGCATTTGAAGGGGTTTCCGGAGGCAGTGAGGACCAGCATGACTTTTCCCCCCTGAGACCTTTGCTGTGGGAGCAGCGGCTGGACGTTTGCGTTTTTTGATTTAGAGGCTGCCGTGGTTAAAAACGGTGGTTTTGAGGCTAGAGTCCACAGGAAAGCAGAGAGGTCTAAAAGGTGTGGGGCATTTGAAGGGGTTCCCGGAGGCAGTGAGGACCAGCATGACTTTTCCCCGCTGGGGCCTTTGCTGTGGGAGCAGCGGCTGGACGTTTGCGTTTTTTGCTCCGGAGGCTGCCGAGAGTGAAAAATGGCGGTTTTGAGGTTATATTCCACAGGAAAGCAGAGAGGTCCAAAAGGTGTGGGGCGTTTGAAGGGGTTCCCGGAGGCAGTGAGGACCAGCATGACTTTTCCCCGCTGGGGCCTTTGCTGTGCGAGCAGCGGCTGGACGTTTGCGTTTTTTGCTTTAGAGGCTGCCGTGGGTTAAATACGGTGGTTTTGAGGCTAGAGTCCACAGGAAAGCAGAGAGGTCTAAAAGGTGTGGGGCATTTGAAGGGGTTCCCGGAGGCAGTGAGGACCAGCATGACTTTTCCCCGCTGGGGCCTTTGCTGTGGGAGCAGCGGCTGGACGTTTGCGTTTTTTGCTCCGGAGGCTGCCGAGAGTGAAAAACGGTGGTTTTGAGGATGGATTCCACAGGAAAGCAGAGAGGTCCAAAAGCTGTGGGGCATTTGAAGGGGTTCCCGGAGGCAGTGATGACCAGCATGACTTTTCCTTGCTTGGGCCTTTGCTGTGGGAGCAGCGGCTGGACGTTTGCGTCTTTTGCTCTGGAGGCTGCCGAGAGTGAAAAACGGTGGTTTTGAGGATGGAGTCCACAGGAAAACAGAGAGGTCCAAAAGGTGTGGGGCATTTGAAGGGGTTCCCGGAGGCAGTGAGGACCAGCATGACTTTTCCTCCTTGGAACCTTTGCTGTGGGACCAGCGGCTGGACATTTGCGTTTTTTGCTCCGGAGGCTGCCGAGAGTGAAAAACGGTGGTTTTGAGGCTAGAGTCCGTAGGGAAGCAGAGAGGGCCCAAGTGTGTGGGGCATTTGGATGTGGGGCATTTGGAGGGCTTCCCGGAGGCAGTGAGGACCAGCATCACTTGTCCCCGCTGGGGCCTTTACTGTGGGAGCAGCGGCTGAACGTTTGCGTTTTTTGCTCCGGAGGCTGCCGAGAGTGAAAAACGGTGGTTTTGAGGCAATGAATTATGAAAATCACAAAATTTTTTCTTTGGCCTCCACTTTTTTGGCCTCCACTTTTTTGGCCTCCACTTTTTTGGCCTCCACTTTTTTGGCCTCCACTTTTTTGGCCTCCACTTTTTTGGCCTCCACTTTTTTGGCCTCCACTTTTTTGGCCTCCACTTTTTTGGCCTCCACTTTTTTGGCCTCCACTTTTTTGGCCTCCACTTTTTTGGCCTCCACTTTTTTGGCCTCCACTTTTTTGGCCTCCACTTTTTTGGCCTCCACTTTTCTGGCCTCCACTTTTTTGGCCTCCACTTTCCGGCTTTTACTTTCTGGCCTCCGGCCTCCACCTTCCGGCCTCTATCTCCTGGCCTCCACCTTCCGGCCTCTATCTCCTGGCCTCCACCTTCCGGCCTCCACCTCCTAACTGTTGTTCCTGTTTTTCCATCTTTACGCCTTGCCCGTCCCCTCTTTCTCTCCCAGTGTTTCTACTTTCCCTTCCCCCCTTTCCTTTTTTCCCTCGTCCCCCCCTTTTTGTTTTTCCCCTGTCCCACTTTTCCTCCTTTTTGTTCTGCACTGTTCCGTCCCCCCTTTCCCCTCTCCTCCTTATTATTTTTTTATTTTTTAGTATAGAATCACACGCATACATTTCCACCTGAAGGGAAAGGGGGAGGGACAAGCCCTTTCCCGAGAACAGACAGCAGCTTTACTGCCACACTAACAATGGCTGCAAAATTTCTTCAGATGGATCAACACTCATTTGAAGTCTTCAAATACTTCTCATCTTTAAAGGAGGTGCCGCATGTCCACCTGAATCCTTCCTCTTTCTTCTGGCCTATTTGGTAATACGCTGAAATAGGATGATGCCATTTACGGCAGCCCAAGGTCCATTGTTGGGGTTGTATGCCTCAGAAGAGGGAGATTCATAGGGGACATTAGAAAACGTTACAATCTGGAAACATGGGTGGGAGCCATTGAAATAGAGAAAACCCTCTCATTTTACTATCTATTGACATATGACTATTTGTTTGCGTATAGCGAAGGTGTTCAAAATAAAAATCTACTCTACAAAAAACCTCCTCTATTACATAAAGGATTTTAGAATATAAAATATGTGTCCCACAGTCCGTTTTTACCTTTATTGTTCTCTCTCTGCCTGGCTCCCCGTCCCCATTCTTTAATTGCTCTGTCTCTCCCCTTCAGCTCATCGAGGTTTTTTGGTATGTTTCAGTTTATCTCTGTCTACCTCACTGCCCCCTTTTTTAATTCCTTCTTCTCTGCCTTGTGGCTCATTGCTCTTTTTTGTTTTGTGTGTTTTTTGTTGGTTTTTTTTTTTTTTTTTCATCTCTGTCAGCATGGTTTCCTGTTGCTTCCTTCTTCCTGGCCTGTAGCCCATCGCTGTTGCATTGGGTTTACCATGCGAGGTGTCGTTAGCTGGGGCGGGGGCTGCAGGGGTGGGTTCTGTGAGAAGACACCGGGTGTTGTTCCCATGTTGGGCACAGCCAGTTCCCACGCTGAGACGGATGTGCTGCTGGTTAAAGCTGAGCCCATCGGCAGCGCTGGTAGGAAGCAGAGCAGAGGTTCTCCTGCAGCCTGTGGTGAAGACCATGGTGAGGCAGGCTGTTCCCCTGCAGTCCAGGGAGGTCCAGGGTGGAGCCAACGTGCCCCTGCGGCGCGTGGAGGACCCGAGGCCGGAGCAGGTGGCTGTGCCTGAAGGAAGCCGAGAGCCTGTGCGAGACCTGCGGCCTCGTGGGAGGGACCCCCCACTGGAGCAGAAAAAGAGCCTGAGGAGGAAGGAGCCGCAACCCCCATGCCATGTCCCCTGCGTTGGTCAGGGGTGGGATGTAGAGAAGTCAGGAGAGAAGAGGCGCCCAGGAAAAGAGGGAGGGGTGGCAGGAAGGTGTTTTATTTTGCGTTTGTTCCTATTTGTCATTATTTGATTAACAGTAAGTTAAATTAATTTCCCCTCCTACCCTTCCCTCTCTGATTCCCCAAACTAATTTGAACTTCTTGCCCGTGTGGCTTGTGCTATGTCGCTTTTCAAATTGTCTTCCTACCTCTCCCTCCATGCAGCTCTGCGTACCTAGGTTTGAATTCTGGTGTATGATTCTTGTATCCCATCGCTTTCAAAATTTTCTGTCCTTGTCTCCCTCTAGCCGTCTCCCTGTCTGTAAATCCCCATTCTTCCCTCTCTTTCCTGCACCCAGGCACTCTTTTTCACTTTCTTTTTACATCTCCCTGTCCCTATTTTTTAGTTTTTGTCTATGTTTCGTGTACCATATTGCCTTTTGAGATTTTCTTTCAATGTCTACCTCTGTCCGGATCCCCGGTGTTATTTTTTATGTCTTGCCAATGTTTCTTTTCCCCCTGACACGGCAGAAATTTTCCCCGCCCCTTGTCTTGTCTCCGTCTTCTTGTCCTGCCGGTCCCTTTGGCCTCTGTCCTGCTCCCTGTCGCTCTTATTTGTTCCTCCATCTCTATGCCTGTTATTTTGCGCAGTCTGTCCGCTCTCCTCTCTCTACGTGGCTGTCCCACTCCCCACCCCTCTCTTGTTTGCAGCGTGCTGTTTTCTGCTTCCCTGTCTCACACCTCTTCTCTATGTCCCTCTGTCCTTCCTCCTGCTTTTCTCTTGCCTTTTCTCCCTCTGTCCTGTTGCGTTTGGGCACTGAGCCTTATAGCCAACTCACTGCTGGGATTTCTTGCGTACATTAATGAATAAACTTTTCCTGCCCCTTGTGTGCCCCTGGATGTGTTTGCATCCCCTGGGTGCAGAGGTCGTGGCTGGGGACAGGGGCAGGGGAGGGGGCGATGTGCTGTGGGGCTTTGGCAAGGGCCCCTGCTCCTGACGGGCTCCAGCTGTGGGCTGGGGCAGCCCAGGTGGGACCAGTGAGGTGATGGTGGGACGGGGCCAAGGGTTTAAAAAGGCTGCAGGTGGGGATGAGTGGGGGCAGCCTCAGGTGCAGCCAGTGAGGCTGAGGATGGGGCTGGCCCTGCTGTGCCAAGGGTCGGGGGCTGCCTGGGCACGCATGCCTGCTGGAGCTGGCTGAGGAGTGAAAAGAAGGGGGTTCCACAGGCGGCTGCCCCCAGCAAGGAGCGGACGGTCCCCACGGCGAGGAAGGATCACTCCCAGCCATTCCTGACAGCGCACACCACCAACTCACAGCTCCAGGACGTCGGTACCTCTGTCAGCTGCACATGTGAGCCACCGTGCCTCCGGGAAGCCTCGGGGGAGAGTTTAATAGCATGCTTTTTGTTTTTTCCATTCCATTTCGATGAATTCCCGACTTTACCGAAAATGGAAATTTGTGTTTTTCACTAATGTTGCTGTATACTGTGTAAGATGCTGATATAATTACTCTTTATAGGGCTGATGATGAGACTATCAAGCAGGGGTTCAGGTTAGCATCTTGTATGTGTCTGTCTATGGCGTTTCAGTATTTTTAAAGAAAGCAGAAGGGACATAAGGCATAGTGTATTTCAGGTGATGGGACCGCTCATTGCATTTCCCCTTCACCCTTCCCTGTCCCCTTTCCCTGTTTTCCCCCTTCTTCCCTGTGTTCCCCCATTCCCCCCTTTTCCCTTTCTTTCCCGTTCTCCTCATCCCCCTTTACCCTTCTTTTAGTTGTCCCCTTTCCCCTTTCTTCCCTCCCGTCCCACCTTTCCCTCTTTCCCTTTATTCCCCCACCCCGTGCTCCCCCTTTCCTTTCCCTTTCTTCCACCCTGTCGCCCCTTTCCCCCTTTGCCTTTCTTTCCCCCTGTCCAATGTCCCCTATTTCCCCTTTTGTTCTACCTCCCCTGTTCCCTCATTATCCCTTATACCCCCCCACCCCCCGTGCCCTTTCTTCCCCACACTACTGTCCCCCTTTCCCCCTTCCTTTCCCCTATGCCTCCTGTTTTGCTCTTTCCCTTCATCCTTGGTACCCCCTTTAATTCTTCCCCGTTGCCCCTTTCCCCGTCCTTTCCCTCTGCCCTTTCCCCCCCGTTGCCCCGTTCCTTCTTTTTCAATGACGCTCTCCCAATGTGTTCCATGCTCCCCCTTTCTCCCTTGTTCCCCCTTTCCTTCTCCTGCATCCCCCCTTTTCCCTACCCTTCTTTCTCAGTTCCCCCTACCATCTGTGTTCCGTGTCCCCCCTTCCCCATTTCCTCACCCCCCATCACCCCTTTTCTTTCTCCATTTTTCCTCCGTCCCATTTCTCCCTTTCTTTCCCCCACTCCATCCGCTGTCCCCCTCTTTCCACCTGTCTTGTCTCTCCTGTTCCAGGTCCCCCCTCTCTCTTTCTACCTCCCTTTCTTTCTGTTTTTCCATCTTCACACCTCGCCCGCCCCCCCTTCATTGTTTCTGCCCTGCTGCTCCCCTTTCTTCTTTTTTTTTTCCCCCAGCTGTCTCCTCTTTTCTCCTTTCTTGGCTCCCCATTTTCCCCCTCATTCCCACGTTGAACCCTCCCCCCACACTCCTCTCCCCCTCCTCACATGGCCCTTGTGATCTCGCAGGTCTTCTTGCCCGACAGTGACTTCCATCCCGGCATGATTCTTCTTGCTGAGAGTTTTCCCTCACCTTTGAGGCACATTGTTTGTAGTGTTCTGTGTAGTATCTGTGCATGTGCGCGTGGCTCGGAGTCACCCCGCCCAGGGGTGTAGAGTCAGGAGTAGGTGGGATACCTTTAAGAGTATACGGTTTATATTTTGATGTGTCGAGGCAAAAGCGGTAAAATCATTTCGGACCGAGTAGCTGTGAGTGGGTTTTGCGAACAGGTTTTTCATTAACGCTTCCTGGGGAAGGGCAGAGCTCTGCAGGAGGGGCCATTCAGCGCTGGCGCCAGAGACTGCATCTCAGACGAAAGGAGGCTGCCGAGAGTGAAAAATGGTGGTTTTGAGGATGGAGTCCACAGGAAAGCAGAGAGGTCCAAAAGGTGTGGGGCATTTGAAGGGGTTCCCGGAGGCAGTGAGGACCAGCATGACTTTTAGCCGCTGGGGCCTTTGCTGTGGGAGCAGCGGCTGGACGTTTGCGTTTTTTGCTCCGGAGGCTGCCGAGAGTGAAAAACGGTGGTTTTGAGGATGGAGTCCACAGGAAAACAGAGAGGTCCAAAAGGTGTGGGGCATTTGAAGGGGTTCCCGGAGGCAGTGAGGACCAGCATGACTTTTCCCCCCTGAGACCTTTGCTGTGGGAGCAGTGCCTGGACGTTTGCGTTTTTTGCTCCGGAGTGTGCTGAGAGTGAAAAATGGCGGTTTTGAGGTTATAGTCCACAGGAAAGCAGAGAGGTCCAAAAGGTGTGGGGCATTTGAAGGGGTTCCCGGAGGCAGTGAGGACCAGCATGACTTTTCCCCGCTGGGGCCTTTGCTGTGGGAGCAGCGGCTGGACGTTTGCTTTTCTTGCTCCGGAGGCTGCCGAGAGTGAAAAACGGTGGTTTTGAGAATGGATTCCACAGGATAACAGAGAGGTCCAAAAGGTGTCGGGCATTTGAAGGGGTTCCCGGAGGCAGTGAGGACCAGCATGACTTTTCCCCGCTGGGGCCTTTGCTGTGGGAGCAGCGGCTGGACGTTTGCGTTTTTTGCTCCGGAGGCTGCCGAGAGTGAAAAACGGTGGTTTTGAGGATGGAGTCCACAGGAAAACAGAGAGGACCAAAAGGTGTGGGGCATTTGAAGGGGTTCCCGGAGGCAGTCAGGACCAGCATGACTTTTCTCCGCTGGGGCCTTTGCTATGGGAGCAGCGGCTGGACGTTTGCGTTTTTTGCTTTACAGGCTGCCGTGGGTTAAAAACGGTGGTTTTGAGGCTAGAGTCCACAGGAAAGCAGAGAGGTCTAAAAGGTGTGGGGCATTTGAAGGGGTTCCCGGAGGCAGTGGGGACCAGCATGACTTTTCCCTGCTGGGGCCTTTGCTGTGGGAGCAGCGGCTGGACGTTTGCGTTTTTTGCTCAGGAGGCTGCCGAGAGTGAAAAACGGTGGTTTTGAGGATGGAGTCCACAGGAAAACAGAGAGGTCCAAAAGGTGTGGGGCATTTGAAGGGGTTCTCGGAGGAAGTGAGGACCAGCATGACTTTTCCCCCCTGGCTGCTTTGCTGTGGGAGCAGCGCCTGGACGTTTGCGTTTTTTGCTCCGGAGTGTGCCGAGAGTGAAAAATGGCGGTTTTGAGGTTATAGTCCACAGGAAAGCAGAGAGGTCTAAAAGGTGTGGGGCATTTGAAAGGGTTCCCGGAGGCAGTGAGGACCAGCATGAATTTTCCCCGCTGGGGCCTTTGCTGTGGGAGCAGCGGCTGGACGTTTGTGTTTTTTGCTCTGGAGGCTGCCGAGAGTGAAAAACAGTGATTTTTTAGGATAGAGTCCACAGGAAAGCAGAGAGGTCCAAAAGGTGTGGGGCATTTGAAGGGGTTCCTGGAGGCAGTGAGGACCAGCATGACTTTTCCCCGCTGGGGCCTTTGCTGTGGGAGCAGCGGCTGGACGTTTGCTTTTCTTGCTCCGGAGGCTGCCGAGAGTGAAAAACGGTGGTTTTGAGGATGGAGTCCACAGGAAAACAGAGAGGTCCAAAAGGTGTGGGGCATTTGAAGGGGTTCCCGGAGGCAGTGAGGACCAGCATGACTTTTCCCCGCTGGGGCCTTTGCTGTGGGAGCAGCGGCTGGACGTTTGCGTTTTTTGCTACAGAGACTACCGAGGGTTAAAAACTGTGGTTTTGAGGATGGATTCCACGGGAAAGCAGAGAGGTCCAAAAGGTGTGGGGCATTTGAAGGGGTTCCCGGAGGCAGTGAGGACCAGCATGACTTTTCCCCCCTGAGACCTTTGCTGTGGGAGCAGCGGCTGGACGTTTGTGTTTTTTGCTCCGGAGTGTGCCGAGAGTGAAAAATGGCGGTTTTGAGGTTATAGTCCACAGGAAAGCAGAGAGGTCCAAAAGGTGTGGGGCATTTGAAGGGGTTCCCGGAGGCAGTGAGGACCAGCATGACTTTTCCCCGCTGGGGCCTTTGCTGTGGGAGCAGTGGCTGGACATTTGCGTTTTTTGCTCCAGACACTACCGAGGGTTAATAACGGTGGTTTTGAGGATGGAGTCCACAGGAAAGCAGAGAGGTCCAAAAGGTGTGGGGCATTTGAAGGGGTTCCTGGAGGCAGTGAGGACATGCATGACATTTACCCGCTGGGGCCTTTGCTGTGGGAGCAGCGGCTGGACGTTTGCGTTTTTTGCTCCGGAGGCTGCCGAGAGTGAAAAACGGTGATTTTTAGGATAGATTCCACAGGAAAGCAGAGAGGTCCAAAAGGTGTGGGGCATTTGAAGGGGTTCCCGGAGGCAGTGAGGACCAGCATGAATTTTCCCCACTGGGGACTTTGATGTGGGTGCAGCGGCTGGACATTTGCGGTTTTTGCTCCGGAGGCTGCTGAGAGTGAAAAACGGTGGTTTTGAGGATGGAGTCCACAGGAAAGCAGAGAGGTCCAAAAGGTGTGGGGCATTTGAAGGGGTTCCTGGAGGCAGTGAGGACCAGCATGACTTTTCCCCCCTGAGACCTTTGCTGTGGGAGCAGCGGCTGGATGTTTGTGTTTTTTGCTCCGGAGGCTGCCGAGAGTGAAAAACAGTGATTTTTAGGATAGAGTCCACAACAAAGCAGAGAGGTCCAAAAGGTGTGGGGCATTTGAAGGGGTTCCCGGAGGCAGTGAGGACCAGCATGACTTTTCCCCGCTGGGGCCTTTGCTGTGGGAGCAGCGGCTGGACATTTGCGTTTTTTGCTCCGGAGGCTGCCGAGAGTGAAAAACGGTGGTTTTGAGGATGGAGTCCACAGGAAAACAGAGAGGTCCAAAAGGTGTGGGGCATTTGAAGGGGTTCCCGGAGGCAGTGAGGACCAGCATGACTTTTCCCCGCTGGGGCCTTTGCTGTGGGAGCAGCGGCTGGACGTTTGCGTTTTTTGCTCCGGAGGCTGCCGAGGGTTAATAACGGTGGTTTTGAGGATGGATTCCACAGGAAAGCAGAGAGGTCCAAAAGGTGTGGGGCATTTGAAGGGGTTCCCGGAGGCAGTGAGGACCAGCATGACTTTTCCCCAATGGGGCCTTTGCTGTGGGAGCAGCGGCTGGACGTTTGCGTTTTTTGCTCCGGACGCTGCCGAGAGTGAAAAACGGTGGTTTTGAGGATGCATTTCACAGGAAAGCAGAGAGGTCCAAAAGGTGTGGGGCATTTGAAGGGGTTTCCGGAGGCAGTGAGGACCAGCATGACTTTTCCCTCCTGGCTCCTTTGCTGTGGGAGCAGCGGCTGGACGTTTGCGTTTTTTGCTCCGGAGGCTGCCGAGAGTGAAAAATGGCGGTTTTCAGGTTATAGTCCACAGGAAAGCAGAGAGGTCCAAAAGGTGTGGGGCATTTGAAGGGGTTCCCGGAGGCAGTGAGGACCAGCATGACTTTTCCCCCCTGAGACCTTTGCTGTGGGAGCAGCGGCTGGACGTTTGCGTTTTTTGATTTAGAGGCTGCCGTGGTTAAAAACGGTGGTTTTGAGGCTAGAGTCCACAGGAAAGCAGAGAGGTCTAAAAGGTGTGGGGCATTTGAAGGGGTTCCCGGAGGCAGTGAGGACCAGCATGACTTTTCCCCGCTGGGGCCTTTGCTGTGGGAGCAGCGGCTGGACGTTTGCGTTTTTTGCTCCGGAGGCTGCCGAGAGTGAAAAATGGCGGTTTTGAGGTTATATTCCACAGGAAAGCAGAGAGGTCCAAAAGGTGTGGGGCGTTTGAAGGGGTTCCCGGAGGCAGTGAGGACCAGCATGACTTTTCCCCGCTGGGGCCTTTGCTGTGCGAGCAGCGGCTGGACGTTTGCGTTTTTTGCTTTAGAGGCTGCCGTGGGTTAAATACGGTGGTTTTGAGGCTAGAGTCCACAGGAAAGCAGAGAGGTCTAAAAGGTGTGGGGCATTTGAAGGGGTTCCCGGAGGCAGTGAGGACCAGCATGACTTTTCCCCGCTGGGGCCTTTGCTGTGGGAGCAGCGGCTGGACGTTTGCGTTTTTTGCTCCGGAGGCTGCCGAGAGTGAAAAACGGTGGTTTTGAGGATGGATTCCACAGGAAAGCAGAGAGGTCCAAAAGGTGTGGGGCATTTGAAGGGGTTCCCGGAGGCAGTGAGGACCAGCATGACTTTTCCCTGCTGGGGCCTTTGCTGTGGGAGCAGCGGCTGGACGTTAGCGTTTTTTGCTACAGAGACTACCGAGGGTTAAAAATGGTGGTTTTGAGGATGGATTCCACAGGAAAGCAGAGAGGTCCAAAAGGTGTGGGGCATTTGAAGGGGTTCCCGGAGGCAGTGAGGACCAGCATGACTTTTCCCCGCTGGGGCCTTTGCTGTGGGAGCAGCGGCTGGACGTTTGCGCTTTTTGCTCCGGAGGCTGCCGAGAGTGAAAAACGGTGGTTTTGAGGATGGAGTCCACAGGAAAACAGAGAGGTCCAAAAGGTGTGGGGCATTTGAAGGGGTTCCCGGAGGCAGTGAGGACCAGCATGACTTTTCCCCCCTGAGACCTTTGATGTGGGAGCAGCGGCTGGACGTTTGCGTTTTTTGCTCCGGAGGCTGCCGAGAGTGAAAAATGGCGTCTTTGAGGTTATAGTCCACAGGAAAGCAGAGAGGTCCAAAAGGTGTGGGGCATTTGAAGGGGTTCCCGGAGGCAGTGAGGACCAGCATAACTTTTCCGCCTTGGAACCTTTGCTGTGGGAGCAGCGGCTGGACGTTTGCGTTTTTTGCTTTAGAGGCTGCCGTGGGTTAAAAACGGTGGTTTTGAGGCTAGAGTCCACAGGAAAGCAGAGAGGTCTAAAAGGTGTGGGGCATTTGAAGGGGTTCCCGGAGGCAGTGAGGACCAGCATGACTTGTCCCCGCTGGGGCCTTTGCTGTGGGAGCAGCGGCTGGATGTTTGCGTTTTTTGCTACGGAGGCTGCCGAGAGTGAAAAACGGTGGTTTTGAGGATGGATTCCACAGGAAAGCAGAGAGGTCCAAAAGGTGTGGGGCATTTGAAAGGGTTCCCGGAGGCAGTGAGGACCAGCATGACTTTTCCCCGCTGGGGCCTTTGCTGTGGGAGCAGCGGCTGGACGTTTGCGTTTTTTGCTCCGGAGGCTGCCGAGAATGAAAAACAGTGTTTTTGAGGATGAAGTCCACAGGAAAACAGAGAGGTCCAAAAGGTGTGGGGCATTTGAAGGGGTTCCCGGAGGCAGTGAGGACCAGCATGACTTTTCCCCGCTGGGGCCTTTGCTTTGGGAGCAGCGGCTGGACGTTTGCGTTTTTTGCCCCTGAGGCTGCCGAGAGTGAAAAACGGTGGTTTTGAGGTTATAGTCCACAGGAAAGCAGAGAGGTCCAAAAGGTGTGGGGCATTTGAAGGGGTTCCCGGAGGCAGTGAGGACCAGCATGACTTTTCCCCCCTGAGACCTTTGCTGTGGGAGCAGCGGCTGGACGTTTGCGTTTTTTGCTCCGGACGCTGCCGAGAGTGAAAAACAGTGATTTTTAGGATACAGTCCACAGGAAAGCAGAGAGGCCCAAAAGGTGTGGGGCATTTGAAGGGGTTCCCGGAGGCAGTGATGACCAGCATGACTTTTCCTTGCTTGGGCCTTTGCTGTGGGAGCAGCGGCTGGACGTTTGCGTCTTTTGCTCTGGAGGCTGCCGAGAGTGAAAAACGGTGGTTTTGAGGATGGAGTCCACAGGAAAACAGAGAGGTCCAAAAGGTGTGGGGCATTTGAAGGGGTTCCCGGAGGCAGTGAGGACCAGCATGACTTTTCCTCCTTGGAACCTTTGCTGTGGGACCAGCGGCTGGACATTTGCGTTTTTTGCTCCGGAGGCTGCCGAGAGTGAAAAACGGTGGTTTTGAGGCTAGAGTCCGTAGGGAAGCAGAGAGGGCCCAAGTGTGTGGGGCATTTGGAGGGCTTCCCGGAGGCAGTGAGGACCAGCATCACTTGTCCCCGCTGGGGCCTTTACTGTGGGAGCAGCGGCTGAACGTTTGCGTTTTTTGCTCCGGAGGCTGCCGAGAGTGAAAAACGGTGGTTTTGAGGCAATGAATTATGAAAATCACAAAATTTTTTCTTTGGCCTCCACTTTTTTGGCCTCCACTTTTTTGGCCTCCACTTTTTTGGCCTCCACTTTTTTGGCCTCCACTTTTTTGGCCTCCACTTTTTTGGCCTCCACTTTTTTGGCCTCCACTTTTTTGGCCTCCACTTTTTTGGCCTCCACTTTTTTGGCCTCCACTTTTTTGGCCTCCACTTTTTTGGCCTCCACTTTTCTGGCCTCCACTTTTCTGGCCTCCACTTTTTTGGCCTCCACTTTCCGGCTTTTACTTTCTGGCCTCCGGCCTCCACCTTCCGGCCTCTATCTCCTGGCCTCCACCTTCCGGCCTCTATCTCCTGGCCTCCACCTTCCGGCCTCCACCTCCTAACTGTTGTTCCTGTTTTTCCATCTTTACGCCTTGCCCGTCCCCTCTTTCTCTCCCAGTGTTTCTACTTTCCCTTCCCCCCTTTCCTTTTTTCCCTCGTCCCCCCCTTTTTGTTTTTCCCCTGTCCCACTTTTCCTCCTTTTTGTTCTGCACTGTTCCGTCCCCCCTTTCCCCTCTCCTCCTTATTATTTTTTTATTTTTTAGTATAGAATCACACGCATACATTTCCACCTGAAGGGAAAGGGGGAGGGACAAGCCCTTTCCCGAGAACAGACAGCAGCTTTACTGCCACACTAACAATGGCTGCAAAATTTCTTCAGATGGATCAACACTCATTTGAAGTCTTCAAATACTTCTCATCTTTAAAGGAGGTGCCGCATGTCCACCTGAATCCTTCCTCTTTCTTCTGGCCTATTTGGTAATACGCTGAAATAGGATGATGCCATTTACGGCAGCCCAAGGTCCATTGTTGGGGTTGTATGCCTCAGAAGAGGGAGATTCATAGGGGACATTAGAAAACGTTACAATCTGGAAACATGGGTGGGAGCCATTGAAATAGAGAAAACCCTCTCATTTTACTATCTATTGACATATGACTATTTGTTTGCGTATAGCGAAGGTGTTCAAAATAAAAATCTACTCTACAAAAAACCTCCTCTATTACATAAAGGATTTTAGAATATAAAATATGTGTCCCACAGTCCGTTTTTACCTTTATTGTTCTCTCTCTGCCTGGCTCCCCGTCCCCATTCTTTAATTGCTCTGTCTCTCCCCTTCAGCTCATCGAGGTTTTTTGGTATGTTTCAGTTTATCTCTGTCTACCTCACTGCCCCCTTTTTTAATTCCTTCTTCTCTGCCTTGTGGCTCATTGCTCTTTTTTGTTTTGTGTGTTTTTTGTTGGTTTTTTTTTTTTTTTTTCATCTCTGTCAGCATGGTTTCCTGTTGCTTCCTTCTTCCTGGCCTGTAGCCCATCGCTGTTGCATTGGGTTTACCATGCGAGGTGTCGTTAGCTGGGGCGGGGGCTGCAGGGGTGGGTTCTGTGAGAAGACACCGGGTGTTGTTCCCATGTTGGGCACAGCCAGTTCCCACGCTGAGACGGATGTGCTGCTGGTTAAAGCTGAGCCCATCGGCAGCGCTGGTAGGAAGCAGAGCAGAGGTTCTCCTGCAGCCTGTGGTGAAGACCATGGTGAGGCAGGCTGTTCCCCTGCAGTCCAGGGAGGTCCAGGGTGGAGCCAACGTGCCCCTGCGGCGCGTGGAGGACCCGAGGCCGGAGCAGGTGGCTGTGCCTGAAGGAAGCCGAGAGCCTGTGCGAGACCTGCGGCCTCGTGGGAGGGACCCCCCACTGGAGCAGAAAAAGAGCCTGAGGAGGAAGGAGCCGCAACCCCCATGCCATGTCCCCTGCGTTGGTCAGGGGTGGGATGTAGAGAAGTCAGGAGAGAAGAGGCGCCCAGGAAAAGAGGGAGGGGTGGCAGGAAGGTGTTTTATTTTGCGTTTGTTCCTATTTGTCATTATTTGATTAACAGTAAGTTAAATTAATTTCCCCTCCTACCCTTCCCTCTCTGATTCCCCAAACTAATTTGAACTTCTTGCCCGTGTGGCTTGTGCTATGTCGCTTTTCAAATTGTCTTCCTACCTCTCCCTCCATGCAGCTCTGCGTACCTAGGTTTGAATTCTGGTGTATGATTCTTGTATCCCATCGCTTTCAAAATTTTCTGTCCTTGTCTCCCTCTAGCCGTCTCCCTGTCTGTAAATCCCCATTCTTCCCTCTCTTTCCTGCACCCAGGCACTCTTTTTCACTTTCTTTTTACATCTCCCTGTCCCTATTTTTTAGTTTTTGTCTATGTTTCGTGTACCATATTGCCTTTTGAGATTTTCTTTCAATGTCTACCTCTGTCCGGATCCCCGGTGTTATTTTTTATGTCTTGCCAATGTTTCTTTTCCCCCTGACACGGCAGAAATTTTCCCCGCCCCTTGTCTTGTCTCCGTCTTCTTGTCCTGCCGGTCCCTTTGGCCTCTGTCCTGCTCCCTGTCGCTCTTATTTGTTCCTCCATCTCTATGCCTGTTATTTTGCGCAGTCTGTCCGCTCTCCTCTCTCTACGTGGCTGTCCCACTCCCCACCCCTCTCTTGTTTGCAGCGTGCTGTTTTCTGCTTCCCTGTCTCACACCTCTTCTCTATGTCCCTCTGTCCTTCCTCCTGCTTTTCTCTTGCCTTTTCTCCCTCTGTCCTGTTGCGTTTGGGCACTGAGCCTTATAGCCAACTCACTGCTGGGATTTCTTGCGTACATTAATGAATAAACTTTTCCTGCCCCTTGTGTGCCCCTGGATGTGTTTGCATCCCCTGGGTGCAGAGGTCGTGGCTGGGGACAGGGGCAGGGGAGGGGGCGATGTGCTGTGGGGCTTTGGCAAGGGCCCCTGCTCCTGACGGGCTCCAGCTGTGGGCTGGGGCAGCCCAGGTGGGACCAGTGAGGTGATGGTGGGACGGGGCCAAGGGTTTAAAAAGGCTGCAGGTGGGGATGAGTGGGGGCAGCCTCAGGTGCAGCCAGTGAGGCTGAGGATGGGGCTGGCCCTGCTGTGCCAAGGGTCGGGGGCTGCCTGGGCACGCATGCCTGCTGGAGCTGGCTGAGGAGTGAAAAGAAGGGGGTTCCACAGGCGGCTGCCCCCAGCAAGGAGCGGACGGTCCCCACGGCGAGGAAGGATCACTCCCAGCCATTCCTGACAGCGCACACCACCAACTCACAGCTCCAGGACGTCGGTACCTCTGTCAGCTGCACATGTGAGCCACCGTGCCTCCGGGAAGCCTCGGGGGAGAGTTTAATAGCATGCTTTTTGTTTTTTCCATTCCATTTCGATGAATTCCCGACTTTACCGAAAATGGAAATTTGTGTTTTTCACTAATGTTGCTGTATACTGTGTAAGATGCTGATATAATTACTCTTTATAGGGCTGATGATGAGACTATCAAGCAGGGGTTCAGGTTAGCATCTTGTATGTGTCTGTCTATGGCGTTTCAGTATTTTTAAAGAAAGCAGAAGGGACATAAGGCATAGTGTATTTCAGGTGATGGGACCGCTCATTGCATTTCCCCTTCACCCTTCCCTGTCCCCTTTCCCTGTTTTCCCCCTTCTTCCCTGTGTTCCCCCATTCCCCCCTTTTCCCTTTCTTTCCCGTTCTCCTCATCCCCCTTTACCCTTCTTTTAGTTGTCCCCTTTCCCCTTTCTTCCCTCCCGTCCCACCTTTCCCTCTTTCCCTTTATTCCCCCACCCCGTGCTCCCCCTTTCCTTTCCCTTTCTTCCACCCTGTCGCCCCTTTCCCCCTTTGCCTTTCTTTCCCCCTGTCCAATGTCCCCTATTTCCCCTTTTGTTCTACCTCCCCTGTTCCCTCATTATCCCTTATACCCCCCCACCCCCCGTGCCCTTTCTTCCCCACACTACTGTCCCCCTTTCCCCCTTCCTTTCCCCTATGCCTCCTGTTTTGCTCTTTCCCTTCATCCTTGGTACCCCCTTTAATTCTTCCCCGTTGCCCCTTTCCCCGTCCTTTCCCTCTGCCCTTTCCCCCCCGTTGCCCCGTTCCTTCTTTTTCAATGACGCTCTCCCAATGTGTTCCATGCTCCCCCTTTCTCCCTTGTTCCCCCTTTCCTTCTCCTGCATCCCCCCTTTTCCCTACCCTTCTTTCTCAGTTCCCCCTACCATCTGTGTTCCGTGTCCCCCCTTCCCCATTTCCTCACCCCCCATCACCCCTTTTCTTTCTCCATTTTTCCTCCGTCCCATTTCTCCCTTTCTTTCCCCCACTCCATCCGCTGTCCCCCTCTTTCCACCTGTCTTGTCTCTCCTGTTCCAGGTCCCCCCTCTCTCTTTCTACCTCCCTTTCTTTCTGTTTTTCCATCTTCACACCTCGCCCGCCCCCCCTTCATTGTTTCTGCCCTGCTGCTCCCCTTTCTTCTTTTTTTTTTCCCCCAGCTGTCTCCTCTTTTCTCCTTTCTTGGCTCCCCATTTTCCCCCTCATTCCCACGTTGAACCCTCCCCCCACACTCCTCTCCCCCTCCTCACATGGCCCTTGTGATCTCGCAGGTCTTCTTGCCCGACAGTGACTTCCATCCCGGCATGATTCTTCTTGCTGAGAGTTTTCCCTCACCTTTGAGGCACATTGTTTGTAGTGTTCTGTGTAGTATCTGTGCATGTGCGCGTGGCTCGGAGTCACCCCGCCCAGGGGTGTAGAGTCAGGAGTAGGTGGGATACCTTTAAGAGTATACGGTTTATATTTTGATGTGTCGAGGCAAAAGCGGTAAAATCATTTCGGACCGAGTAGCTGTGAGTGGGTTTTGCGAACAGGTTTTTCATTAACGCTTCCTGGGGAAGGGCAGAGCTCTGCAGGAGGGGCCATTCAGCGCTGGCGCCAGAGACTGCATCTCAGACGAAAGGAGGCTGCCGAGAGTGAAAAATGGTGGTTTTGAGGATGGAGTCCACAGGAAAGCAGAGAGGTCCAAAAGGTCTGGGGCATTTGAAGGGGTTCCCGGAGGCAGTGAGGACCAGCATGACTTTTAGCCGCTGGGGCCTTCGCTGTGGGAGCAGCGGCTGGACGTTTGCGTTTTTTGCTCCGGAGGCTGCCGAGAGTGAAAAACGGTGGTTTTGAGGATGGATTCCACAGGAAAGCAGAGAGGTCCAAAAGGTGTGGGGCATTTGAAGGGGTTCCCGGAGGCAGTGAGGACCAGCATGACTTTTCCCCCCTGAGACCTTTGCTGTGGGAGCAGCAGCTGGATGTTTGCGTTTTTTGCTACAGAGACTACCGAGGCTTAAAAACGGTGGTTTTGAGAATGGATTCCACAGGAAAGCAGAGAGGTCCAAAAGGTGTGGGGCATTTGAAGGGGTTCCCGGAGGCAGTGAGGACCAGCATGACTTTTCCCCGCTTGAACCTTTGCTGTGGGAGCAGCGGCTGGACGTTTGCGTTTTTTGCTCCGGAGGCTGCCGAGAGTGAAAACCAGGGGTTTTGAGGATGGAGTCCGTAGGGAAGCAGAGGGGCCCAAGTGTGTGGGGCATTTGAAGGGGTTCCCAAAGGCAGTGAGGACCAGCATGACTTTTCCCCCCTGAGACCTTTGCTGTGGGAGCAGCGGCTGGACGTTTGCGTTTTTTGCTACACAGACTACCGAGAGTGAAAAACGGTGGTTTTGAGGATGGAGTCCACAGGAAAACAGAGAGTTCCAAAAGGTGTGGGGCATTTGAAGGGCTTCCCCGAGGCAGTGAGGACCAGCATGACTTTTCCGCCTTGGAACCTTTGCTGTGGGAGCAGCGGCTGGACGTTTGCGTTTTTTGCTACAGAGACTACCGAGGGTTAAAAACGGTGGTTTTGAGGATGGATTCCACAGGAAAGCAGAGAGGTCCAAAAGGTGTGGGGCATTTGAAGGGGTTCCCGGAAGCAGTGAGGACCAGCATGACTTTTCCCCGCTGGGGCCTTTGCCGTGGGAGCAGCGGCTGGACGTTTGCGTTTTTTGCTCCGGAGGCTGCTGAGAGTGAAAAACGGTGGTTTTCAGGATGGAGTCCACAGGAAAACAGAGAGGTCCAAAAGGTGTGGGGCATTTGAAGGGGTTCCCGGAGGCAGTGAGGACCAGCATGACTTTTCCCCGCTGGGGCCTTTGCTGTGGGAGCAGCGGCTGGACGTTTGCGTTTTTTGCTCCGGAGGCTGCTGAGAGTAAAAAGCGGTGGTTTTGAGCATAGAGTCCACAGCAAAGCAGAGAGGTCCAAAAGGTGTGGGGCATTTGAAGGGGTTCCCGGAGGCAGTGAGGACCAGCATGACTTTTCCCCGCTGGGGCCTTTGCTGTGGGAGCAGCGGCTGGACATTTGCGTTTTTTGCTCCGGAGGCTGCCGAGAGTGAAAAACGGTGGTTTTGAGGATGGAGTCCACAGGAAAACAGAGAGGTCCAAAAGGTGTGGGGCATTTGAAGGGGTTCCCGGAGGCAGTGAGGACCAGCATGACTTTTCCCCGCTGGGGCCTTTGCTGTGGGAGCAGCGGCTGGACGTTTGTGTTTTTTGCTCCGGAGGCTGCCGAGAGTGCAAAACAGTGATTTTAAGGTAAGAGTCCACAGGAAAGCAGAGAGGTCCAAAAGGTGTGGGGCATTTGAAGGGGTTCCCAGAGGCAGTGAGGACCAGCATGACTTGTCCCCGCTGGGGCCTTTGCTGTGGGAGCAGCGGCTAGACATTTGCGCTTTTTGCTCCGGAGGCTGCCGAGAGTGAAAAACGGTGGTTTTGAGGATGCATTTCACAGGAAAGCAGAGAGGTCCAAAAGGTGTGGGGCATTTGAAGGGGTTTCCGGAGGCAGTGAGGACCATCATGACTTTTCCCTCCCGGCTCCTTTGCTGTGGGAGCAGCGGCTGGACGTTTGTGTTTTTTGCTCCGGAGTGTGCCGAGAGTGAAAAATGGCCGTTTTGAGGTTATAGTCCACAGGAAAGCAGAGAGGTCCAAAAGGTGTGGGGCATTTGAAGGGGTTCCCGGAGGCAGTGAGGACCAGCATAACTTTTCCCCCCTGAGACCTTTGCTGTGGGAGCAGCGGCTGGACGTTTGTGTTTTTTGCTCCGGACGCTGCCGAGAGTGAAAAACAGTCATTTTTAGGATAGAGTCCACAGGAAAGCAGAGAGTTCCAAAAGGTGTGGGGCATTTGAAGGGGTTCCCGGAGGCAGTGAGGACCAGCATGACTTTTCCCCGCTGGGGCCTTTGCTTTGGGAGCAGCGGCTGGACATTTGCGTTTTTTGCTCCGGAGGCTGCCGAGAGTGAAAAACGGTGGTTTTGAGGATGGAGTCCACAGGAAAACAGAGAGGTCCAAAAGGTGTGGGGCATTTGAAGGGGTTCCCGGAGGCAGTGAGGACCAGCATGACTTTTCCACCTTGGAACCTTTGCTGTGGGAGCAGCGGCTGGACGTTTGCGTTGTTTGCTTTACAGGCTGCCGTGTGTTAAAAACGGTGGTTTTGAGGCTAGAGTCCACAGGAAAGCAGAGAGGTCCAAAAGGTGTGGGGCATTTGAAGGGGTTCCCGGAGCCAGTGAGGACCAGCATGACTTTTCCCCGCTGGGGCCTTTGCTGTGGGAGCAGCGGCTGGACATTTGCGTTTTTTGCTCAGGAGGCTGCCGAGAGTGAAAAACGGTGGTTTTGAGGATGGAGTCCACAGGAAAACAGAGAGGTCCAAAAGGTGTGGGGCATTTGAAGGGGTTCCCGGAGGCAGTGAGGACCAGCATGACTTTTCCCCGCTGGGGCCTTTGCTGTGGGACCAGCGGCTGGACGTTTGCGTTTTTTGCTACAGAGACTACCGAGGGTTAATAACGGTGGTTTTGAGGATGGATTCCACAGGAAAGCAGAGAGGTCCAAAAGGTGTGGGGCATTTGAAGGGGTTCCCGGAGGCAGTGAGGACCAGCATGACTTTTCCCCGCTGGGGCCTTTGCTGTGGGAGCAGCGGCTGGACATATGCGTTTTTTGCTCCGGAGGCTGCCGAGAGTGAAAAACGGTGGTTTTGAGGATGGAGTCCACAGGAAAACAGAGAGGTCCAAAAGGTGTGGGGCTTTTGAAGGGGTTCCCGGAGGCAGTGAGGACCAGCATGACTTTTCCACCTTGGAACCTTTGCTGTGGGAGCAGCGGCTGGACGTTTGCGTTGTTTGCTTTACAGGCTGCCGTGTGTTAAAAACGGTGGTTTTGAGGCTAGAGTCCACAGGAAAACAGAGAGGGCCCAAGTGTGTGGGGCATTTGAAGGGGTTCGGGGAGGCAGTGAGGACCAGCATGACTTTTTCCCAATGGGGCCTTTGCTGTGGGAGCAGCGGCTGGACGTTTGCGTTTTTTGTTCCGGAGGCTGCTGAGAGTGAAAAGCGGTGGTTTTGAGCATAGAGTCCACAGGAAAGCAGAGAGGTCCAAAAGGTGTGGGGCATTTGAAGGGGTTCCCGGAGGCAGTGAGGACCAGCATGACTTTTCCCCCCTGAGACCTTTGCTGTGGGAGCAGCGGCTGGAAGTTTGTGTTTTTTGCTCCGGAGGCTGCCGAGAGTGAAAAACAGTGATTTTGAGGTTAGAGTCCACAGGAAAACAGAGAGGTCCAAAAGGTGTGGGGCATTTGAAGGGGTTCCCGGAGGCAGTGAGGACCAGCATGACTTTTCCCCCCTGAGACCTTTGCTGTGGGAGCAGCGGCTGGACGTTTGCGTTTTTTGCTACAGATGCTACCGAGGGTTAAAAACTGTGGTTTTGAGAATGGATTCCACAGGAAAGCAGAGAGGTTCAAAAGGTGTGGTGCATTTCGGGGGTTCCCGGAGGCAGTGAGGACCAGCATGACTTTTCCCTGCTGGGGCCTTTGCTGTGGGAACAGCGGCTGGACGTTTGCGTTTTTTGCTACAGAGACTACCGAGGGTTAATAACGGTGGTTTTGAGGATGGATTCCACAGGAAAGCAGAGAGGTCCAAAAGGTGTGGGGCATTTGAAGGGCTTCCCAGAGGCAGTGAGGACCAGCATGACTTGTCCCCGCTGGGGCCTTTGTTGTGGGAGCAGCGGGTAGACGTTTGCGTTTTTTGCTCCGGAGGCTGCCGAGAGTGAAAAACAGTGGTTTTGAGGATGGAGTCCACAGGAAAACAGAGAGGTCCAAAAGGTGTGGGGCATTTGAAGGGGTTCCCGGAGGCAGTGAGGACCAGCATGACTTTTCCCCCCTGAGACCTTTGCTGAGGGAGCAGCGGCTGGACGTTTGTGTTTTTTGCTCCGGAGTGTGCCGAGAGTGAAAAATGGTGGTTTTGAGGTTATAGTCCACAGGAAAGCAGAGAGGTCCAAAAGGTGTGGGGCATTTGAAGGGGTTCCCGGAGGCAGTGAGGACCAGCATAACTTTTCCGCCTTGGAACCTTTGCTGTGGGAGCAGCGGCTGGGCGTTTGCGTTTTTTGCTCCGGAGGCTGCCGAGAGTGAAAAACGGTGGTTTTGAGGATGGAGTCCACAGGAAAACAGAGAGGTCCAAAAGGTGTGGGGCATTTGAAGGGGTTCCCGGAGGCAGTGAGGACCAGCATGACTTTTCCCCCCTGAGACCTTTGCTGAGGGAGCAGCGGCTGGACGTTTGCGTTTTTTGCTCCGGAGGGTGCCGAGAGTGAAAAACGGTGGTTTTCAGGATGGAGTCCACAGGAAAACAGAGAGGTCCAAAAGGTGTGGGGCATTTGAAGGGGTTCCCGGAGGCAGTGAGGACCAGCATGACTTTTCCCCGCTGGGGCCTTTGCTGTGGGAGCAGCGGCTGGACGTTTGCGTTTTTTGCTCCGGAGGCTGCCGAGAGTGAAAAACGGTGGTTTTCAGGATGGAGTCCACAGGAAAACAGAGAGGTCCAAAAGGTGTGGGGCATTTGAAGGGGTTCCCGGAGGCAGTGAGGACCAGCATGACTTTTCCACCTTGGAACCTTTGCTGTGGGAGCAGCGGTTGGACGTTTGCGTTTTTTGCTCCGGAGGCTGCCGAGAGTGAAAAACGGTGGTTTTGAGGCTAGAGTCCACAGGAAAGCAGAGAGGTCTAAAAGGTGTGGGGCATTTGAAGGGGTTCCCGGAGGCAGTGAGGACCAGCATGACTTTTTCCCAATGGGGCCTTTGCTGTGGGAGCAGCGGCTGGACGTTTGCGTTTTTTGCTTTACAGGCTGCCGTGTGTTAAAAACGGCGGTTTTGAGGTTATAGTCCACAGGAAAGCAGAGAGGTCCAAAAGGTGTGGGGCATTTGAAGGGGTTCCCGGAGGTAGTGAGGACCAGCATAACTTTTCCGCCTTGGAACCTTTGCTGTGGGAGCAGCGGCTGGACGTTTGCGTTTTTTGCTTTACAGGCTGCCGTGTGTTAAAAACGGTGGTTTTGAGCATAGAGTCCACAGCAAAGCAGAGAGGTCCAAAAGGTGTGGGGCATTTGAAGGGGTTCCCGGAGGCAGTGAGGACCAGCATGACTTTTCCACCTTGGAACCTTTGCTGTGGGAGCAGCGGTTGGACGTTTGCGTTGTTTGCTTTACAGGCTGCCGTGTGTTAAAAACGGTGGTTTTGAGGCTAGAGTCCACAGGAAAGCAGAGAGGTCCAAAAGGTGTGGGGCATTTGAAGGGGTTCCCGGAGCCAGTGAGGACCAGCATGACTTTTCCCCGCTGGGGCCTTTGCTGTGGGAGCAGCGGCTGGACATTTGCGTTTTTTGCTCCTGAGGCTGCCGAGGATGAAAAACGGTGGTTTTGAGGATGGAGTCCACAGGAAAACAGAGAGGTCCAAAAGGTGTGGGGCATTTGAAGGGGTTCCCGGAGGCAGTGAGGACCAGCATGACTTTTCCCCGCTGGGGCCTTTGCTGTGGGACCAGCGGCTGGACGTTTGCGTTTTTTGCTACAGAGACTACCGAGGGTTAATAACGGTGGTTTTGAGGATGGATTCCACAGGAAAGCAGAGAGGTCCAAAAGGTGTGGGGCATTTGAAGGGGTTCCCGGAGGCAGTGAGGACCAGCATGACTTTTCCCCAATGGGGCCTTTGCTGTGGGAGCAGCGGCTGGACGTTTGCGTTTCTTGCTACAGAGACTACCGAGGGTTAATAACTGTGGTTTTGAGGATGGATTCCACAGGAAAACAGAGAGGTCCAAAAGGTGTGGGGCATTTGAAGGGGTTCCCGGAGGCAGTGAGGACCAGCATGACTTTTCCCCCCTGAGACCTTTGCTGTGGGAGCAGCGGCTGGACGTTTGCGTTTTTTGCTCCGGAGGCTGCCGAGAGTGAAAAACAGTGATTTTTAGGATAGAGTCCACAGGAAAGCAGAGAGGTCCAAAAGGTGTGGGGCATTTGAAGGGGTTCCCGGAGGCAGTGAGGACCAGCATGACTTTTCCCCGCTGGGGCCTTTGCTGTGGGAGCAGCGGCTGGACATTTGCGTTTTTTGCTCCGGAGGCTGCCGAGAGTGAAAAACGGTGGTTTTCAGGATGGAGTCCACAGGAAAACAGAGAGGTCCAAAAGGTGTGGGGCATTTGAAGGGGATCCCGGAGGCAGTGAGGACCAGCATGACTTTTCCACCTTGGAATCTTTGCTGTGGGAGCAGCGGCTGGACGTTTGCGTTGTTTGCTTTACAGGCTGCCGTGTGTTAAAAAAGGTGGTTTTGAGGCTAGAGTCCACAGGAAAGCAGAGAGGTCCAAAAGGTGTGGGGCATTTGAAGGGGTTCCCGGAGGCAGTGAGGACCAGCATGACTTTTCCCCGCTGGGGCCTTTGCTGTGGGAGCAGCGCCTGGACGTTTGCGTTTTTTGTTCCGGAGGCTGCTGAGAGTGAAAAGCGGGGGTTTTGAGCATAGAGTCCACAGGAAAGCAGAGAGGTCCAAAAGGTGTGGGGCATTTGAAGGGGTTCCCGGAGGCAGTGAGGACCAGTATGACTTTTCCCCCCTGAGACCTTTGCTGTGGGAGCAGCGGCTGGAAGTTTGTGTTTTTTGCTCCGGAGGCTGCCGAGAGTGAAAAACAGTGATTTTGAGGTTAGAGTCCACAGGAAAACAGAGAGGTCCAAAAGGTGTGGGGCATTTGAAGGGGTTCCCGGAGGCAGTGAGGACCAGCATGACTTTTCCCCCCTGAGACCTTTGCTGTGGGAGCAGCGGCTGGACGTTTGCGTTTTTTGCTACAGAGACTACCGAGGGTTAAAAACTGTGGTTTTGAGAATGGATTCCACAGGAAAGCAGAGAGGTCCAAAAGGTGTGGTGCATTTCAAGGGGTTCCCGGAGGCAGTGAGGACCAGCATGACTTTTCCCTGCTGGGGCCTTTGCTGTGGGAACAGCGGCTGGACGTTTGCGTTTTTTGCTACAGAGACTACCGAGGGTTAATAACGGTGGTTTTGAGGATGGATTCCACAGGAAAGCAGAGAGGTCCAAAAGGTGTGGGGCATTTGAAGGGCTTCCCAGAGGCAGTGAGGACCAGCATGACTTTTCCCCCCTGAGACCTTTGCTGAGGGAGCAGCGGCTGGACGTTTGCGTTTTTTGCTACAGAGACTACCGAGAGTTAAAAACTGTGGTTTTGATGATGGATTCCACAGGAAAGCAGAGAGGTCCAAAAGGTGTGGGGCATTTGAAGGGGTTCCCGGAGGCAGTGAGGACCAGCATGACTTTTCCCCGCTGGGGCCTTTGCTGTGGGAGCAGCGGCTGGACGTTTGCGTTTTTTGCTCCGGAGGCTGCCGAGAGTGAAAAACGGTGGTTTTCAGGATGGAGTCCACAGGAAAACAGAGAGGTCCAAAAGGTGTGGGGCATTTGAAGGGGTTCCCGGAGGCAGTGAGGACCAGCATGACTTTTCCACCTTGGAACCTTTGCTGTGGGAGCAGCGGCTGGACGTTTGCGTTGTTTGCTTTACAGGCTGCCGTGTGTTAAAAACGGTGGTTTTGAGGCTAGAGTCCACAGGAAAGCAGAGAGGTCCAAAAGGTGTGGGGCATTTGAAGGGGTTCCCGGAGGCAGTGAGGACCAGCATGACTTTTTCCCAATGGGGCCTTTGCTGTGGGAGCAGCGGCTGGACGTTTGCGTTTTTTGCTCCGGAGGCTGCTGAGAGTGAAAAGCGGTGGTTTTGAGCATAGACTCCACAGGAAAGCAGAGAGGTCCAAAAGGTGTGGGGCATTTGAAGGGGTTCCCGGAGGCAGTGAGGACCAGCATGACTTTTCCCCGCTGGGGCCTTTGCTGTGGGAGCAGCGGCTGGACATTTGCGTTTTTTGCTCCGGAGGCTGCCGAGAGTGAAAAACGGTGGTTTTGAGGATGGAGTCCACAGGAAAACAGAGAGGTCCAAAAGGTGTGGGGCATTTGAAGGGGTTCCCGGAGGCAGTGAGGACCAGCATGACTTGCCCCGCTGGGGCCTTTGCTGTGGGAGCAGCGGCTAGACGTTTGCGTTTTTTGCTCCGGACGCTGCCGAGAGTGAAAAACAGTGGTTTTGAGGATGGAGTCCACAAGAAAACAGAGAGGTCCAAAAGGTGTGGGGCATTTGAAGGGGTTCCCGGAGGCAGTGAGGACCAGCATGACTTTTCCCCGCTGGGGCCTTTGCTGTGGGAGCAGCGGCTGGACGTTTGTGTTTTTTGCTCCGGAGGCTGCCGAGAGTGAAAAACAGTGATTTTTAAGGTTCGAGTCCACAGGAAAGCAGAGAGGTCCAAAAGGTGTGGGGCATTTGAAGGGGTTCCCGGAGGCAGTGAGGACCAGCATGACTTTTCCCCGCTGGGGCCTTTGCTGTGGGAGCAGCGGCTGGACGTTTGTGTTTTTTGCTCCGGAGGCTGCCGAGAGTGAAAAACAGTGATTTTAAGGTTCGAGTCCACAGGAAAGCAGAGAGGTCCAAAAGGTGTGGGGCATTTGAAGGGGTTCCCAGAGGCAGTGAGGACCAGCATGACTTGTCCCCGCTGGGGCCTTTGCTGTGGGAGCAGCGGCTAGACATTTGCGCTTTTTGCTCCGGAGGCTGCCGAGAGTGAAAAACGGTGGTTTTGAGGATGCATTTCACAGGAAAGCAGAGAGGTCCAAAAGGTGTGGGGCATTTGAAGGGGTTTCCGGAGGCAGTGAGGACCATCATGACTTTTCCCTCCCGGCTCCTTTGCTGTGGGAGCAGCGGCTGGACGTTTGTGTTTTTTGCTCCGGAGTGTGCCGAGAGTGAAAAATGGTGGTTTTGAGGTTATAGTCCACAGGAAAGCAGAGAGGTCCAAAAGGTGTGGGGCATTTGAAGGGGTTCCCGGAGGCAGTGAGGACCAGCATAACTTTTCCGCCTTGGAACCTTTGCTGTGGGAGCAGCGGCTGGGCGTTTGCGTTTTTTGCTCCGGAGGCTGCCGAGAGTGAAAAACGGTGGTTTTGAGGATGGAGTCCACAGGAAAACAGAGAGGTCCAAAAGGTGTGGGGCATTTGAAGGGGTTCCCGGAGGCAGTGAGGACCAGCATGACTTTTCCCCCCTGAGACCTTTGCTGAGGGAGCAGCGGCTGGACGTTTGCGTTTTTTGCTCCGGAGGGTGCCGAGAGTGAAAAACGGTGGTTTTCAGGATGGAGTCCACAGGAAAACAGAGAGGTCCAAAAGGTGTGGGGCATTTGAAGGGGTTCCCGGAGGCAGTGAGGACCAGCATGACTTTTCCCCGCTGGGGCCTTTGCTGTGGGAGCAGCGGCTGGACGTTTGCGTTTTTTGCTCCGGAGGCTGCCGAGAGTGAAAAACGGTGGTTTTCAGGATGGAGTCCACAGGAAAACAGAGAGGTCCAAAAGGTGTGGGGCATTTGAAGGGGTTCCCGGAGGCAGTGAGGACCAGCATGACTTTTCCACCTTGGAACCTTTGCTGTGGGAGCAGCGGCTGGACGTTTGCGTTGTTTGCTTTACAGGCTGCCGTGTGTTAAAAACGGTGGTTTTGAGGCTAGAGTCCACAGGAAAGCAGAGAGGTCCAAAAGGTGTGGGGCATTTGAAGGGGTTCCCGGAGGCAGTGAGGACCAGCATGACTTTTTCCCAATGGGGCCTTTGCTGTGGGAGCAGCGGCTGGACGTTTGCGTTTTTTTCTCCGGAGGCTGCCGAGAGTGAAAAACGGTGGTTTTGAGGATGGAGTCCACAGGAAAGCAGAGAGGTCCAAAAGGTGTGGGGCATTTGAAGGGGTTCCTGGAGGCAGTGAGGACCAGCATGACTTTTCCCCGCTGGGGCCTTTGCTGTGGGAGCAGCGGCTGGACGTTTGCGTTTTTTGCTACAGAGACTACCGAGGGTTAAAAACTGTGGTTTTGAGGATGGATTCCACAGGAAAGCAGAGAGGTCCAAAAGGTGTGGGGCATTTGAAGGGGTTCCCAGAGGCAGTGAGGAGCAGCATGACTTTTCCCCGCTGGGGCCTTTGCTGTGGGACCAGCGGCTGGACGTTTGCGTTTTTTGCTACAGAGACTACCGAGGGTTAATAACGGTGGTTTTGAGGATGGATTCCACAGGAAAGCAGAGAGGTCCAAAAGGTGTGGGGCATTTGAAGGGGTTCCCGGAGGCAGTGAGGACCAGCATGACTTTTCCCCGCTGGGGCCTTTGCTGTGGGAGCAGCGGCTGGACGTTTGCGTTTTTTGCTCCTGAGGCTGCCGAGGATGAAAAACGGTGGTTTTGAGGATGGAGTCCACAGGAAAACAGAGAGGTCCAAAAGGTGTGGGGCATTTGAAGGGGTTCCCGGAGGCAGTGAGGACCAGCATGACTTTTCCCCGCTGGGGACTTTGCTGTGGGTGCAGCGGCTGGACATTTGCGGTTTTTGCTCCAGAGACTACCGAGGGTTAATAACGGTGGTTTTGAGGATGGAGTCCACAGGAAAGCAGAGAGGTCCAAAAGGTGTGGGGCATTTGAAGGGGTTCCCGGAGGCAGTGAGGACCAGCATGACTTTTCCCCCCTGAGACCTTTGCTGTGGGAGCAGCGGCTGGATGTTTGTGTTTTTTGCTCCGGAGGCTGCCGAGAGTGAAAAACATTGATTTTGAGGTTAGAGTCCACAGGAAAGCAGAGAGGTCCAAAAGGTGTGGGGCATTTGAAGGGGTTCCCAGAGGCAGTGAGGACCAGCATGACTTTTCCCCCCTGGCTCCTTTGCTGTGGGAGCAGCGGCTGGACGTTTGCGTTTTTTGCTCCGGACGCTGCCGAGAGTGAAAAACGGTGATTTTTAGGATAGAGTCCACAGGAAAGCAGAGAGGTCCAAAAGGTGTGGGGCATTTGAAGGGGTTCCCGGAGGCAGTGAGAACCAGCATGACTTTTCCCCGCTGGGGCCTCTGCTGTGGGAGCAGCGGCTGGACGTTTGCGTTTTTTGCCCTGGAGGCTGCCGAGAGTGAAAAACGGTGGTTTTGAGGATGGAGTCCACAGGAAAACAGAGAGGTCCAAAAGGTGTGGGGCATTTGAAGGGGTTCCCAGAGGCAGTGAGGACCAGCATGACTTTTCCCCGCTGGGGCCTTTGCTGTGGGACCAGCGGCTGGACGTTTGCGTTTTTTGCTACAGAGAGTACCGAGGGTTAATAACGGTGGTTTTGAGGATGGATTCCACAGGAAAGCAGAGAGGTCCAAAAGGTGTGGGGCATTTGAAGGGGTTCCCGGAGGCAGTGAGGACCAGCATGACTTTTCCCCGCTGGGGACTTTGCTGTGGGTGCAGCGGCTGGACATTTGCGTTTTTTGCTCCAGAGACTACCGAGGGTTAATAACGGTGGTTTTGAGGATGGAGTCCACAGGAAAGCAGAGAGGTCCAAAAGGTGTGGGGCATTTGAAGGGGTTCCCGGAGGCAGTGAGGACCAGCATGACTTTTCCCCCCTGAGACCTTTGCTGAGGGAGCAGCGGCTGGACGTTTGCGTTTTTTGCTCCGGAGGGTGCCGAGAGTGAAAAACGGTGGTTTTCAGGATGGAGTCCACAGGAAAACAGAGAGGTCCAAAAGGTGTGGGGCATTTGAAGGGGTTCCCGGAGGCAGTGAGGACCAGCATGAATTTTCCCCACTGGGGACTTTGCTGTGGGTGCAGCAGCTGGACATTTGCGGTTTTTGCTCCGGAGGCTGCTGAGAGTGAAAAACGGTGGTTTTGAGGATGGAGTCCACAGGAAAGCAAAGAGGTCCAAAAGGTGTGGGGCATTTGAAGGGGTTCCCGGAGGCAGTGAGGACCAGCATGACTTTTCCCCCTGAGACCTTTGCTGTGGGAGCAGCGGCTGGATGTTTGTGTTTTTTGCTCCGGAGGCTGCCGAGAGTGAAAAACAGTGATTTTTAGGATAGAGTCCACAAAAAAGGAGAGAGGTCCAAAAGGTGTGGGGCATTTGAAGGGGTTCCCGGAGGCAGTGAGGACCAGCATGACTTTTCCCCGCTGGGGCCTTTGCTGTGGGAGCAGCGGCTGGACATTTGCGTTTTTTGATCCGGACGCTACCGAGAGTGAAAAACGGTAGTTTTGAGGATGGAGTCCAGAGGAAAACAGAGAGGTCCAAAAGGTGTGGGGCATTTGAAGGGGTTCCCGGAGGCAGTGAGGACCAGCATGACTTTTCCGCCTTGGAACCTTTGCTGTGGGAACAGCGGCTGGACGTTTGCGTTTTTTGCTACAGAGACTACCGAGGGTTAATAACGGTGGTTTTGAGGATGGATTCCACAGGAAAGCAGAGAGGTCCAAAAGGTGTGGGGCATTTGAAGGGGTTCCCAGAGGCAGTGAGGACCAGCATGACTTGTCCCCGCTGGGGCCTTTGCTGTGGGAGCAGCGGCTAGACGTTTGCGTTTTTTGCTCCGGAGGCTGCCGAGAGTGAAAAACAGTGGTTTTGAGGATGGATTCCACAGGAAAGCAGAGAGGTCAAAAAGGTGTGGGGCATTTGAAGGGGTTCCCGGAGGCAGTGAGGACCAGCATGACTTTTCCCCCCTGGCTCCTTTGCTGTGGGAGCAGCGGCTGGACGTTTGCGTTTTTTGCTCCGGACGCTGCCGAGAGTGAAAAACGGTGATTTTTAGGATAGAGTCCACAGGAAAGCAGAGAGGTCCAAAAGGTGTGGGGCATTTGAAGGGGTTCCCGGAGGCAGTGAGAACCAGCATGACTTTTCCCCGCTGGGGCCTTTGCTGTGGGAGCAGCGGCTGGACATTTGCGTTTTTTGCCCTGGAGGCTGCCGAGAGTGAAAAACGGTGGTTTTGAGGATGGAGTCCACAGGAAAACAGAGAGGTCCAAAAGGTGTGGGGCATTTGAAGGGGTTCCCGGAGGCAGTGAGGACCAGCATGACTTTTCCCCCCTGAGACCTTTGCTGAGGGAGCAGCGGCTGGACGTTTGCGTTTTTTGCTCCGGAGGGTGCCGAGAGTGAAAAACGGTGGTTTTCAGGATGGAGTCCACAGGAAAACAGAGAGGTCCAAAAGGTGTGGGGCATTTGAAGGGGTTCCCGGAGGCAGTGAGGACCAGCATGAATTTTCCCCACTGGGGACTTTGCTGTGGGTGCAGCAGCTGGACATTTGCGGTTTTTGCTCCGGAGGCTGCTGAGAGTGAAAAACGGTGGTTTTGAGGATGGAGTCCACAGGAAAGCAAAGAGGTCCAAAAGGTGTGGGGCATTTGAAGGGGTTCCCGGAGGCAGTGAGGACCAGCATGACTTTTCCCCCTGAGACCTTTGCTGTGGGAGCAGCGGCTGGATGTTTGTGTTTTTTGCTCCGGAGGCTGCCGAGAGTGAAAAACAGTGATTTTTAGGATAGAGTCCACAAAAAAGGAGAGAGGTCCAAAAGGTGTGGGGCATTTGAAGGGGTTCCCGGAGGCAGTGAGGACCAGCATGACTTTTCCCCGCTGGGGCCTTTGCTGTGGGAGCAGCGGCTGGACATTTGCGTTTTTTGATCCGGACGCTACCGAGAGTGAAAAACGGTAGTTTTGAGGATGGAGTCCAGAGGAAAACAGAGAGGTCCAAAAGGTGTGGGGCATTTGAAGGGGTTCCCGGAGGCAGTGAGGACCAGCATGACTTTTCCGCCTTGGAACCTTTGCTGTGGGAACAGCGGCTGGACGTTTGCGTTTTTTGCTACAGAGACTACCGAGGGTTAATAACGGTGGTTTTGAGGATGGATTCCACAGGAAAGCAGAGAGGTCCAAAAGGTGTGGGGCATTTGAAGGGGTTCCCAGAGGCAGTGAGGACCAGCATGACTTGTCCCCGCTGGGGCCTTTGCTGTGGGAGCAGCGGCTAGACGTTTGCGTTTTTTGCTCCGGAGGCTGCCGAGAGTGAAAAACAGTGGTTTTGAGGATGGATTCCACAGGAAAGCAGAGAGGTCAAAAAGGTGTGGGGCATTTGAAGGGGTTCCCGGAGGCAGTGAGGACCAGCATGACTTTTCCCCCCTGGCTCCTTTGCTGTGGGAGCAGCGGCTGGACGTTTGCGTTTTTTGCTCCGGACGCTGCCGAGAGTGAAAAACGGTGATTTTTAGGATAGAGTCCACAGGAAAGCAGAGAGGTCCAAAAGGTGTGGGGCATTTGAAGGGGTTCCCGGAGGCAGTGAGAACCAGCATGACTTTTCCCCGCTGGGGCCTTTGCTGTGGGAGCAGCGGCTGGACATTTGCGTTTTTTGCCCTGGAGGCTGCCGAGAGTGAAAAACGGTGGTTTTGAGGATGGAGTCCACAGGAAAACAGAGAGGTCCAAAAGGTGTGGGGCATTTGAAGGGGTTCCCAGAGGCAGTGAGGACCAGCATGACTTTTCCCCGCTGGGGACTTTGCTGTGGGTGCAGCGGCTGGACATTTGCGTTTTTTGCTCCAGAGACTACCGAGGGTTAATAACGGTGGTTTTGAGGATGGAGTCCACAGGAAAGCAAAGAGGTCCAAAAGGTGTGGGGCATTTGAAGGGGTTCCCGGAGGCAGTGAGGACCAGCATGACTTTTCCCCCTGAGACCTTTGCTGTGGGAGCAGCGGCTGGATGTTTGTGTTTTTTGCTCCGGAGGCTGCCGAGAGTGAAAAACAGTGATTTTTAGGATAGAGTCCACAAAAAAGGAGAGAGGTCCAAAAGGTGTGGGGCATTTGAAGGGGTTCCCGGAGGCAGTGAGGACCAGCATGACTTTTCCCCGCTGGGGCCTTTGCTGTGGGAGCAGCGGCTGGACATTTGCGTTTTTTGATCCGGAGGCTACCGAGAGTGAAAAACGGTAGTTTTGAGGATGGAGTCCAGAGGAAAGCAGAGAGGTCAAAAAGGTGTGGGGCATTTGAAGGGGTTCCCGGAGGCAGTGAGGACCAGCATGACTTTTCCCCGCTGGGACCTTTGCTGTGGGAACAGCGGCTGGACGTTTGCGTTTTTTGCTACAGAGACTACCGAGGGTTAATAACGGTGGTTTTGAGGATGGATTCCACAGGAAAGCAGAGAGGTCCAAAAGGTGTGGGGCATTTGAAGGGGTTCCCAGAGGCAGTGAGGACCAGCATGACTTGTCCCCGCTGGGGCCTTTGCTGTGGGAGCAGCGGCTAGACGTTTGCGTTTTTTGCTCCGGAGGCTGCCGAGAGTGAAAAACAGTGGTTTTCAGGATGGATTCCACAGGAAAGCAGAGAGGTCAAAAAGGTGTGGGGCATTTGAAGGGGTTCCCGGAGGCAGTGAGGACCAGCATGACTTTTCCCCCCTGAGATCTTTGATGTAGGAGCAGCGGCTGGACGTTTGTGTTTTTTGCTCCGGAGGGTGCCGAGAGTGAAAAACAGTGATTTTAAGGTTAGAGTCCACAGGAAAGCAGAGAGGTCCAAAAGGTGTGGGGCATTTGAAGGGGTTCCCAGAGGCAGTGAGGACCAGCATGACTTGTCCCCGCTGGGGCCTTTGCTGTGGGAGCAGCGGCTAGACGTTTGCGCTTTTAGCTCCGGAGGCTGCCGAGAGTGAAAAACGGTGGTTTTGAGGATGCATTTCACAGGAAAGCAGAGAGGTCCAAAAGGTGTGGGGCATTTGAAGGGGTTTCCGGAGGCAGTGAGGACCAGCATGACTTTTCCCTCCCGGCTCCTTTGCTGTGGGAACAGCGGCTGGACGTTTGCGTTTTTTGCTCCGGAGGCTGCCGAGAGTGAAAAATGGCGGTTTTGAGGTTATAGTCCACAGGAAAGCAGAGAGGTCCAAAAGGTGTGGGGCGTTTGAAGGGGTTCCCGGAGGCAGTGAGGACCAGCATAACTTTTCCGCCTTGGAATCTTTGCTGTGGGAGCAGCGGCTGGACGGTTGCGTTTTTTGCTTTACAGGCTGCCGTGTGTTAAAAACGGTGGTTTTGAGGCTAGAGTTCACAGGAAAGCAGAGAGGTCCAAAAGGTGTGGGGCATTTGAAGGGGTTCCCGGAGGCAGTGAGGACCAGCATGACTTTTCCCCAATGGGGCCTTTGCTGTGGGAGCAGCGGCTGGAAGTTTGCGTTTTTTGCTCCGGACGCTGCCGAGAGTGAAAAGCGGTGGTTTTGAGCATGGAGTCCACAGGAAAGCAGAGAGGTCCAAAAGGTGTGGGGCATTTGAAGGGGTTCCCGGAGGCAGTGAAAACCAGCATGACTTTTCCCCGCTGGGGCCTTTGCTGTGGGAGCAGCGGATGGACATTTGCGTTTTTTGCTCCGGAGGCTGCCGAGAGTGAAAAATGGCGGTGTTGAGGTTATAGTCCACAGGAAAGCAGAGAGGTCCAAAAGGTGTGGGGCATTTGAAGGGGTTCCCGGAGGCAGTGAGGACCAGCATGACTTTTCCCCGCTGGGGCCTTTGCTGTGGGAGCAGCGGCTGGACATTTGCGTTTTTTGCTCCAGACACTACCGAGGGTTAATAACGGTGGTTTTGAGGATGGAGTCCACAGGAAAGCAGAGAGGTCCAAAAGGTGTGGGGCATTTGAAGGGGTTCCTGGAGGCAGTGAGGACATGCATGACTTTTCCCCCCTGAGACCTTTGCTCTGGGAGCAGCGGCTGGACGTTTGCGTTTTTTGCTCCGGAGGCTGCCGAGAGTGAAAAACAGTGATTTTTAGGATAGAGTCCACAGGAAAGCAGAGAGGTCAAAAGGGTGTGGGGCATTTGAAGGGGTTCCCGGAGGCAGTGAGGACCAGCATGACTTTTTCCCAATGGGGCCTTTGCTGTGGGAGCAGCGGCTGGACGTTTGCGTTTTTTGCTCCGGAGGCTGCCGAGAGTGAAAAACGGTGGTTTTGAGGATGGAGTCCACAGGAAAGCAGAGAGGTCCAAAAGGTGTGGGGCATTTGAAGGGGTTCCCAGAGGCAGTGAGGAGCAGCATGACTTTTCCCCGCTGGGGCCTTTGCTGTGGGACCAGCGGCTGGACGTTTGCGTTTTTTGCTACAGAGACTACCGAGGGTTAATAACGGTGGTTTTGAGGATGGATTCCACAGGAAAGCAGAGAGGTCCAAAAGGTGTGGGGCATTTGAAGGGGTTCCCGGAGGCAGTGAGGACCAGCATGACTTTTCCCCGCTGGGGCCTTTGCTGTGGGAGCAGCGGCTGGACGTTTGCGTTTTTTGCTCCTGAGGCTGCCGAGGATGAAAAACGGTGGTTTTGAGGATGGAGTCCACAGGAAAACAGAGAGGTCCAAAAGGTGTGGGGCATTTGAAGGGGTTCCCGGAGGCAGTGAGGACCAGCATGACTTTTCCCCGCTGGGGACTTTGCTGTGGGTGCAGCGGCTGGACATTTGCGGTTTTTGCTCCGGAGGCTGCTGAGAGTGAAAAACGGTGGTTTTGAGGATGGAGTCCACAGGAAAGCAGAGAGGTCCAAAAGGTGTGGGGCATTTGAAGGGGTTCCCGGAGGCAGTGAGGACCAGCATGACTTTTCCCCCCTGAGACCTTTGCTGTGGGAGCAGCGGCTGGATGTTTGTGTTTTTTGCTCCGGAGGCTGCCGAGAGTGAAAAACATTGATTTTGAGGTTAGAGTCCACAGGAAAGCAGAGAGGTCCAAAAGGTGTGGGGCATTTGAAGGGGTTCCCAGAGGCAGTGAGGACCAGCATGACTTTTCCCCCCTGGCTCCTTTGCTGTGGGAGCAGCGGCTGGACGTTTGCGTTTTTTGCTCCGGACGCTGCCGAGAGTGAAAAACGGTGATTTTTAGGATAGAGTCCACAGGAAAGCAGAGAGGTCCAAAAGGTGTGGGGCATTTGAAGGGGTTCCCGGAGGCAGTGAGAACCAGCATGACTTTTCCCCGCTGGGGCCTTTGCTGTGGGAGCAGCGGCTGGACATTTGCGTTTTTTGCCCTGGAGGCTGCCGAGAGTGAAAAACGGTGGTTTTGAGGATGGAGTCCACAGGAAAACAGAGAGGTCCAAAAGGTGTGGGGCATTTGAAGGGGTTCCCAGAGGCAGTGAGGACCAGCATGACTTTTCCCCGCTGAGAAATTTGCTGTGGGACCAGCGGCTGGACGTTTGCGTTTTTTGCTACAGAGAGTACCGAGGGTTAATAACGGTGGTTTTGAGGATGGATTCCACAGGAAAGCAGAGAGGTCCAAAAGGTGTGGGGCATTTGAAGGGGTTCCCAGAGGCAGTGAGGACCAGCATGACTTGTCCCCGCTGGGGCCTTTGCTGTGGGAGCAGCGGCTAGACGTTTGCGCTTTTTGCTCCGGAGGCTGCCGAGAGTGAAAAACGGTGGTTTTGAGGATGCATTTCACAGGAAAGCAGAGAGGTCCAAAAGGTGTGGGGCATTTGAAGGGGTTTCCGGAGGCAGTGAGGACATGCATGACTTTTCCCTCCCGGCTCCTTTGCTGTGGGAACAGCGGCTGGACGTTTGCGTTTTTTGCTCCGGAGGCTGCCGAGAGTGAAAAATGGCGGTTTTGAGGTTATAGTCCACAGAAAAGCAGAGAGGTCCAAAAGGTGTGGGGCGTTTGAAGGGGTTCCCGGAGGCAGTGAGGACCAGCATAACTTTTCCGCCTTGGAACATTTGCTGTGGGAGCAGCGGCTGGACGGTTGCGTTTTTTGCTTTACAGGCTGCCGTGTGTTAAAAACGGTGGTTTTGAGGCTAGAGTTCACAGGAAAGCAGAGAGGTCCAAAAGGTGTGGGGCATTTGAAGGGGTTCCCGGAGGCAGTGAAAACCAGCATGACTTTTCCCCGCTGGGGCCTTTGCTGTGGGAGCAGCGGATGGACATTTGCGTTTTTTGCTCCGGAGGCTGCCGAGAGTGAAAAACGGTGGTTTTGAGGATGGAGTCCACAGGAAAACAGAGAGGTCCAAAAGGTGTGGGGCATTTGAAGGGGTTCCTGGAGGCAGTGAGGACCAGCATGACTTTTCCCCCCTGAGACCTTTGCTGTGGGAGCAGCGGCTGGACGTTTGTGCTTTTTGCTCCGGAGGCTGCCGAGAGTGAAAAATGGCGGTGTTGAGGTTATAGTCCACAGGAAAGCAGAGAGGTCCAAAAGGTGTGGGGCATTTGAAGGGGTTCCCGGAGGCAGTGAGGACCAGCATGACTTTTCCCCGCTGGGGCCTTTGCTGTGGGAGCAGCGGCTGGACATTTGCGTTTTTTGCTCCAGACACTACCGAGGGTTAATAACGGTGGTTTTGGGGATGGAGTCCACAGGAAAGCAGAGAGGTCCAAAAGGTGTGGGGCATTTGAAGGGGTTCCTGGAGGCAGTGAGGACATGCATGACATTTACCCGCTGGGGCCTTTGCTGTGGGAGCAGCGGCTGGACGTTTGCGTTTTTTGCTCCGGACTCTGCCGAGAGTGAAAAACGGTGATTTTTAGGATAGAGTCCACAGGAAAGCAGAGAGGTCCAAAAGGTGTGGGGCATTTGAAGGGGTTCCCGGAGGCAGTGAGGACCAGCATGAATTTTCCCCACTGGGGACTTTGCTGTGGGTGCAGCGGCTGGACATTTGCGGTTTTTGCTCCGGAGGCTGCTGAGAGTGAAAAACGGTGGTTTTGAGGATGGAGTCCACAGGAAAGCAGAGAGGTCCAAAAGGTGTGGGGCATTTGAAGGGGTTCCCGGAGGCAGTGAGGACCAGCAAGACTTTTCCCCGCTGGGGCCTTTGCTGTGGGAGCAGCGGCTGGACATTTGCGTTTTTTGCTCCAGACACTACCGAGGGTTAATAACGGTGGTTTTGAGGATGGAGTCCACAGGAAAGCAGAGAGGTCCAAAAGGTGTGGGGCATTTGAAGGGGTTCCTGGAGGCAGTGAGGACATGCATGACTTTTCCCCCCTGAGACCTTTGCTCTGGGAGCAGCGGCTGGACGTTTGCGTTTTTTGCTCCGGAGGCTGCCGAGAGTGAAAAACAGTGATTTTTAGGATAGAGTCCACAGGAAAGCAGAGAGGTCCAAAAGGTGTGGGGCATTTGAAGGGGTTCCCGGAGGCAGTGAGGACCAGCATGACTTTTCCCCGCTGGGGCCTTTGCTGTGGGAGCAGCGGCTGCACATTTGCGTTTTTTGCTCCGGAGGCTGCCGAGAGTGAAAAACAGTGGTTTTGAGGATGGAGTCCACAGTAAAACAGAGAGGTCCAAAAGGTGTGGGGCATTTGAAGGGGTTCCCGGAGGCAGTGAGGACCAGCATGACTTTTCCCCGCTGGGGCCTTTGCTGTGGGAGCAGCGGCTGGACGTTTGCGTTTTTTGCTACAGAGACTACCGAGGGTTAAAAACTGTGGTTTTGAGGATGGATTCCACAGGAAAGCAGAGAGGTCCAAAAGGTGTGGGGCATTTGAATGGGTTCCCGGAGGCAGTGAGGACCAGCATGACTTTTCGCCGCTGGGGCCTTTGCTGTGGGAGCAGCGGATGGACATTTGCGTTTTTTGCTCCGGAGGCTGCCGAGAGTGAAAAACGGTGGTTTTGAGGATGGAGTCCACAGGAAAACAGAGAGGTCCAAAAGGTGTGGGGCATTTGAAGGGGTTCCCGGAGGCAGTGAGGACCAGCATGACTTTTCCCCCCTGAGACCTTTGCTGTGGGAGCAGCGGCTGGACGTTTGTGTTTTTTGCTCCGGAGGCTGCCGAGAGTGAAAAATGGCGGTTTTGAGGTTATAGTCCACAGGAAAGCAGAGAGGTCCAAAAGGTGTGGGGCATTTGAAGGGGTTCCTGGAGGCAGTGAGGACCAGCATGACTTTTCCCCGCTGGGGCCTTTGCTGTGGGAGCAGCGGCTGGACATTTGCGTTTTTTGCTCCAGACACTACCGAGGGTTAATTACGGTGGTTTTGAGGATGGAGTCCACAGGAAAGCAGAGAGGTCCAAAAGGTGTGGGGCATTTGAAGGGGTTCCTGGAGGCAGTGAGGACATGCATGACTTTTCCCCCCTGAGACCTTTGCTCTGGGAGCAGCGGCTGGACGTTTGCGTTTTTTGCTCCGGAGGCTGCCGAGAGTGAAAAACGGTGATTTTTAGGATAGAGTCCACAGGAAAGCAGAGAGGTCAAAAAGGTGTGGGGCATTTGAAGGGGTTCCCGGAGGCAGTGAGGACCAGCATGACTTTTCCCTCCCGGCTCCTTTGCTGTGGGAACAGCGGCTGGACGTTTGCGTTTTTTGCTCCGGAAAGTGCCGAGAGTGAAAAATGGCGGTTTTCAGGTTATAGTCCACAGGAAAGCAGAGAGGTCCAAAAGGTGTGGGGCGTTTGAAGGGGTTCCCGGAGGCAGTGAGGACCAGCATAACTTTTCCGCCTTGGAACCTTTGCTGTGGGAGCAGCGGCTGGACGTTTGCGTTTTTTGCTTTACAGGCTGCCGTGTGTTAAAAACGGTGGTTTTGAGGCTAGAGTTCACAGGAAAGCAGAGAGGTCCAAAAGGTGTGGGGCATTTGAAGGGGTTCCCGGAGGCAGTGAGGACCAGCATGACTTTTCCCCAATGGGGCCTTTGCTGTGGGAGCAGCGGATGGACGTTTGCGTTTTTTGCTCCGTACGCTGCCGAGAGTGAAAAATGGCGGTTTTGAGGTTATAGTCCACAGGAAAGCAGAGAGGTCCAAAAGGTGTGGGGCATTTGAAGGGGTTCCCGGAGGCAGTGAGGACCAGCATGACTTTTCCCCGCTGGGGCCTTTGCTGTGGGAGCAGCGGCTGGACATTTGCGTTTTTTGCTCCAGGCACTACCGAGTGTTAATAACGGTGGTTTTGAGGATGGAGTCCACAGGAAAGCAGAGAGGTCCAAAAGGTGTGGGGCATTTGAAGGGGTTCCTGGAGGCAGTGAGGACATGCATGACATTTACCCGCTGGGGCCTTTGCTGTGGGAGCAGCGGCTGGACGTTTGCGTTTTTTGCTCCGGAGGCTGCCGAGAGTGAAAAACGGTGATTTTTATGATAGAGTCCACAGGAAAGCAGAGAGGTCCAAAAGGTGTGGGGCATTTGAAGGGGTTCCCGGAGGCAGTGAGGACCAGCATGAATTTTCCCCACTGGGGACTTTGCTGTGGGTGCAGCGGCTGGACATTTGCGGTTTTTGCTCCGGAGGCTGCTGAGAGTGAAAAACGGTGGTTTTGAGGATGGATTCCACAGGAAAGCAGAGAGGTCCAAAAGGTGTGGGGCATTTGAAGGGGTTCCCGGAGGCAGTGAGGACCAGCATGACTTTTCCCCCCTGAGACCTTTGCTGTGGGAGCAGCGGCTGGACATTTGCGTTTTTTGCTCCGGAGGCTGCCGAGAGTGAAAAACGGTGGTTTTGAGGATGGAGTCCACAGGAAAACAGAGAGGTCCAAAAGGTGTGGGGCATTTGAAGGGGTTCCCGGAGGCAGTGAGGACCAGCATGACTTTTCCCCGCTGGGGCCTTTGCTGTGGGAGCAGCGGCTGGACGTTTGCGTTTTTTGCTACAGAGACTACCGAGGGTTAAAAACTGTGGTTTTGAGGATGGATTCCACGGGAAAGCAGAGAGGTCCAAAAGGTGTGGGGCATTTGAAGGGGTTCCCGGAGGCAGTGAGGACCAGCATGACTTTTCCCCCCTGAGACCTTTGCTGTGGGAGCAGCGGCTGGACGTTTGTGTTTTTTGCTCCGGAGGCTGCCGAGAGTGAAAAATGGCGGTTTTGAGGTTATAGTCCACAGGAAAGCAGAGAGGTCCAAAAGGTGTGGGGCATTTGAAGGGGTTCCCGGAGGCAGTGAGGACCAGCATGACTTTTCCCCGCTGGGGCCTTTGCTGTGGGAGCAGCAGCTGGACATTTGCGTTTTTTGCTCCAGACACTACCGAGGGTTAATAACGGTGGTTTTGAGGATGGAGTCCACAGGAAAGCAGAGAGGTCCAAAAGGTGTGGGGCATTTGAAGGGGTTCCTGGAGGCAGTGAGGACATGCATGACATTTACCCGCTGGGGCCTTTGCTGTGGGAGCAGCGGCTGGACGTTTGCGTTTTTTGCTCCGGAGGCTGCCGAGAGTGAAAAACGGTGATTTTTAGGATAGATTCCACAGGAAAGCAGAGAGGTCCAAAAGGTGTGGGGCATTTGAAGGGGTTCCCGGAGGCAGTGAGGACCAGCATGAATTTTCCCCACTGGGGACTTTGATGTGGGTGCAGCGGCTGGACATTTGCGGTTTTTGCTCCGGAGGCTGCTGAGAGTGAAAAACGGTGGTTTTGAGGATGGAGTCCACAGGAAAGCAGAGAGGTCCAAAAGGTGTGGGGCATTTGAAGGGGTTCCTGGAGGCAGTGAGGACCAGCATGACTTTTCCCCCCTGAGACCTTTGCTGTGGGAGCAGCGGCTGGATGTTTGTGTTTTTTGCTCCGGAGGCTGCCGAGAGTGAAAAACAGTGATTTTTAGGATAGAGTCCACAACAAAGCAGAGAGGTCCAAAAGGTGTGGGGCATTTGAAGGGGTTCCCGGAGGCAGTGAGGACCAGCATGACTTTTCCCCGCTGGGGCCTTTGCTGTGGGAGCAGCGGCTGGACATTTGCGTTTTTTGCTCCGGAGGCTGCCGAGAGTGAAAAACGGTGGTTTTGAGGATGGAGTCCACAGGAAAACAGAGAGGTCCAAAAGGTGTGGGGCATTTGAAGGGGTTCCCGGAGGCAGTGAGGACCAGCATGACTTTTCCCCGCTGGGGCCTTTGCTGTGGGAGCAGCGGCTGGACGTTTGCGTTTTTTGCTACAGAGACTACCGAGGGTTAATAACGGTGGTTTTGAGGATGGATTCCACAGGAAAGCAGAGAGGTCCAAAAGGTGTGGGGCATTTGAAGGGGTTCCCGGAGGCAGTGAGGACCAGCATGACTTTTCCCCAATGGGGCCTTTGCTGTGGGAGCAGCGGCTGGACGTTTGCGTTTTTTGCTCCGGACGCTGCCGAGAGTGAAAAGCGGTGGTTTTGAGCATGGAGTCCACAGGAAAGCAGAGAGGTCCAAAAGGTGTGGGGCATTTGAAGGGGTTCCCGGAGGCAGTGAGGACCAGCATGACTTTTCCCCGCTGGGGCCTTTGCTGTGGGAGCAGCGGATGGACATTTGCGTTTTTTGCTCCGGAGGCTGCCGAGAGTGAAAAACGGTGGTTTTGAGGATGGAGTCCACAGGAAAACAGAGAGGTCCAAAAGGTGTGGGGCATTTGAAGGGGTTCCCGGAGGCAGTGAGGACCAGCATGACTTTTCCCCCCTGAGACCTTTGCTGTGGGAGCAGCGGCTGGACGTTTGTGTTTTTTGCTCCGGAGGCTGCCGAGAGTGAAAAACGGTGATTTTTAGGATAGAGTCCACAGGAAAGCAGAGAGGTCAAAAAGGTGTGGGGCATTTGAAGGGGTTCCCGGAGGCAGTGAGGACCAGCATGACTTTTCCCCGCTGGGGCCTTTGCTGTGGGACCAGCGGCTGGACGTTTGCGTTTTTTGCTCCGGAGGCTGCCGAGAGTGAAAAACGGTGGTTTTGAGGATGGAGTCCACAGGAAAGCAGAGAGGTCCAAAAGGTGTGGGGCATTTGAAGGGGTTCCCGGAGGCAGTGAGGACCAGCATGACTTTTCCCCCCTGAGACCTTTGCTGTGGGAGCAGCGGCTGGACGTTTGCGTTTTTTGATTTAGAGGCTGCCGTGGTTAAAAACGGTGGTTTTGAGGCTAGAGTCCACAGGAAAGCAGAGAGGTCTAAAAGGTGTGGGGCATTTGAAGGGGTTCCCGGAGGCAGTGAGGACCAGCATGACTTTTCCCCGCTGGGGCCTTTGCTGTGGGAGCAGCGGCTGGACGTTTGCGTTTTTTGCTCCGGAGGCTGCCGAGAGTGAAAAACAGTGGTTTTGAGGATGGAGTCCACAGGAAAACAGAGAGGTCCAAAAGGTGTGGGGCATTTGAAGGGGTTCCCGGAGGCAGTGAGGACCAGCATGACTTTTCCCTGCTGGGGCCTTTGCCGTGGGAGCAGCGGCTGGACGTTTGCGTTTTTTGCTCCGGAGGCTGCCGAGAGTGAAAAATGGCGGTTTTGAGGTTATATTCCACAGGAAAGCAGAGAGGTCCAAAAGGTGTGGGGCGTTTGAAGGGGTTCCCGGAGGCAGTGAGGACCAGCATGACTTTTCCCCGCTGGGGCCTTTGCTGTGCGAGCAGCGGCTGGACGTTTGCGTTTTTTGCTTTAGAGGCTGCCGTGGGTTAAATACGGTGGTTTTGAGGCTAGAGTCCACAGGAAAGCAGAGAGGTCTAAAAGGTGTGGGGCATTTGAAGGGGTTCCCGGAGGCAGTGAGGACCAGCATGACTTTTCCCCGCTGGGGCCTTTGCTGTGGGAGCAGCGGCTGGACGTTTGCGTTTTTTGCTCCGGAGGCTGCCGAGAGTGAAAAACGGTGGTTTTGAGGATGGATTCCACAGGAAAGCAGAGAGGTCCAAAAGCTGTGGGGCATTTGAAGGGGTTCCCGGAGGCAGTGAGGACCAGCATGACTTTTCCCCGCTGGGGCCTTTGCTGTGGGAGCAGCGGCTGGACGTTAGCGTTTTTTGCTACAGAGACTACCGAGGGTTAAAAATGGTGGTTTTGAGGATGGATTCCACAGGAAAGCAGAGAGGTCCAAAAGGTGTGGGGCATTTGAAGGGGTTCCCGGAGGCAGTGAGGACCAGCATGACTTTTCCCCGCTGGGGCCTTTGCTGTGGGAGCAGCGGCTGGACGTTTGCGCTTTTTGCTCCGGAGGCTGCCGAGAGTGAAAAACGGTGGTTTTGAGGATGGAGTCCACAGGAAAACAGAGAGGTCCAAAAGGTGTGGGGCATTTGAAGGGGTTCCCGGAGGCAGTGAGGACCAGCATGACTTTTCCCCCCTGAGACCTTTGATGTGGGAGCAGCGGCTGGACGTTTGCGTTTTTTGCTCCGGAGGCTGCCGAGAGTGAAAAATGGCGTCTTTGAGGTTATAGTCCACAGGAAAGCAGAGAGGTCCAAAAGGTGTGGGGCATTTGAAGGGGTTCCCGGAGGCAGTGAGGACCAGCATAACTTTTCCGCCTTGGAACCTTTGCTGTGGGAGCAGCGGCTGCACGTTTGCGTTTTTTGCTTTAGAGGCTGCCGTGGGTTAAAAACGGTGGTTTTGAGGCTAGAGTCCACAGGAAAGCAGAGAGGTCTAAAAGGTGTGGGGCATTTGAAGGGGTTCCCGGAGGCAGTGAGGACCAGCATGACTTTTCCCCAATGGGGCCTTTGCTGTGGGAGCAGCGGCTGGATGTTTGCGTTTTTTGCTACGGAGGCTGCCGAGAGTGAAAAACGGTGGTTTTGAGGATGGATTCCACAGGAAAGCAGAGAGGTCCAAAAGGTGTGGGGCATTTGAAGGGGTTCCTGGAGGCAGTGAGGACATGCATGACTTTTCCCCCCTGAGACTTTTGCTCTGGGAGCAGCGGCTGGACGTTTGCGTTTTTTGCTCCGGAGGCTGCCGAGAGTGAAAAACAGTGATTTTTAGGATAGAGTCCACAGGAAAGCAGAGAGGTCAAAAAGGTGTGGGGCATTTGAAGGGGTTCCCGGAGGCAGTGAGGACCAGCATGACTTTTCCCCGCTGGGGCCTTTGCTGTGGGAGCAGCGGCTGCACATTTGCGTTTTTTGCTCCGGAGGCTGCCGAGAGTGAAAAACAGTGGTTTTGAGGATGGAGTCCACAGTAAAACAGAGAGGTCCAAAAGGTGTGGGGCATTTGAAGGGGTTCCCGGAGGCAGTGAGGACCAGCATGACTTTTCCCCGCTGGGGCCTTTGCTGTGGGAGCAGCGGCTGGACGTTTGCGTTTTTTGCTACAGAGACTACCGAGGGTTAAAAACTGTGGTTTTGAGGATGGATTCCACAGGAAAGCAGAGAGGTCCAAAAGGTGTGGGGCATTTGAAGGGGTTCCCGGAGGCAGTGAGGACCAGCATGACTTTTCGCCGCTGGGGCCTTTGCTGTGGGAGCAGCGGATGGACATTTGCGTTTTTTGCTCCGGAGGCTGCCGAGAGTGAAAAACGGTGGTTTTGAGGATGGAGTCCACAGGAAAACAGAGAGGTCCAAAAGGTGTGGGGCATTTGAAGGGGTTCCCGGAGGCAGTGAGGACCAGCATGACTTTTCCCCCCTGAGACCTTTGCTGTGGGAGCAGCGGCTGGACGTTTGTGTTTTTTGCTCCGGAGGCTGCCGAGAGTGAAAAATGGCGGTTTTGAGGTTATAGTCCACAGGAAAGCAGAGAGGTCCAAAAGGTGTGGGGCATTTGAAGGGGTTCCCGGAGGCAGTGAGGACCAGCATGACTTTTCCCCGCTGGGGCCTTTGCTGTGGGAGCAGCGGCTGGACATTTGCGTTTTTTGCTCCAGACACTACCGAGGGTTAATTACGGTGGTTTTGAGGATGGAGTCCACAGGAAAGCAGAGAGGTCCAAAAGGTGTGGGGCATTTGAAGGGGTTCCTGGAGGCAGTGAGGACATGCATGACTTTTCCCCCCTGAGACCTTTGCTCTGGGAGCAGCGGCTGGACGTTTGCGTTTTTTGCTCCGGAGGCTGCCGAGAGTGAAAAACGGTGATTTTTAGGATAGAGTCCACAGGAAAGCAGAGAGGTCAAAAAGGTGTGGGGCATTTGAAGGGGTTCCCGGAGGCAGTGAGGACCAGCATGACTTTTCCCTCCCGGCTCCTTTGCTGTGGGAACAGCGGCTGGACGTTTGCGTTTTTTGCTCCGGAAAGTGCCGAGAGTGAAAAATGGCGGTTTTCAGGTTATAGTCCACAGGAAAGCAGAGAGGTCCAAAAGGTGTGGGGCGTTTGAAGGGGTTCCCGGAGGCAGTGAGGACCAGCATAACTTTTCCGCCTTGGAACCTTTGCTGTGGGAGCAGCGGCTGGACGTTTGCGTTTTTTGCTTTACAGGCTGCCGTGTGTTAAAAACGGTGGTTTTGAGGCTAGAGTTCACAGGAAAGCAGAGAGGTCCAAAAGGTGTGGGGCATTTGAAGGGGTTCCCGGAGGCAGTGAGGACCAGCATGACTTTTCCCCAATGGGGCCTTTGCTGTGGGAGCAGCGGATGGACGTTTGCGTTTTTTGCTCCGGACGCTGCCGAGAGTGAAAAATGGCGGTTTTGAGGTTATAGTCCACAGGAAAGCAGAGAGGTCCAAAAGGTGTGGGGCATTTGAAGGGGTTCCCGGAGGCAGTGAGGACCAGCATGACTTTTCCCCGCTGGGGCCTTTGCTGTGGGAGCAGCGGCTGGACATTTGCGTTTTTTGCTCCAGGCACTACCGAGTGTTAATAACGGTGGTTTTGAGGATGGAGTCCACAGGAAAGCAGAGAGGTCCAAAAGGTGTGGGGCATTTGAAGGGGTTCCTGGAGGCAGTGAGGACATGCATGACATTTACCCGCTGGGGCCTTTGCTGTGGGAGCAGCGGCTGGACGTTTGCGTTTTTTGCTCCGGAGGCTGCCGAGAGTGAAAAACGGTGATTTTTATGATAGAGTCCACAGGAAAGCAGAGAGGTCCAAAAGGTGTGGGGCATTTGAAGGGGTTCCCGGAGGCAGTGAGGACCAGCATGAATTTTCCCCACTGGGGACTTTGCTGTGGGTGCAGCGGCTGGACATTTGCGGTTTTTGCTCCGGAGGCTGCTGAGAGTGAAAAACGGTGGTTTTGAGGATGGAGTCCACAGGAAAGCAGAGAGGTCCAAAAGGTGTGGGGCATTTGAAGGGGTTCCCGGAGGCAGTGAGGACCAGCATGACTTTTCCCCCCTGAGACCTTTGCTGTGGGAGCAGCGGCTGGATGTTTGTGTTTTTTGCTCCGGAGGCTGCCGAGAGTGAAAAACAGTGATTTTTAGGATAGAGTCCACAACAAAGCAGAGAGGTCCAAAAGGTGTGGGGCATTTGAAGGGGTTCCCGGAGGCAGTGAGGACCAGCATGACTTTTCCCCGCTGGGGCCTTTGCTGTGGGAGCAGCGGCTGGACATTTGCGTTTTTTGCTCCGGAGGCTGCCGAAAGTGAAAAACGGTGGTTTTGAGGATGGAGTCCACAGGAAAACAGAGAGGTCCAAAAGGTGTGGGGCATTTGAAGGGGTTCCCGGAGGCAGTGAGGACCAGCATGACTTTTCCCCGCTGGGGCCTTTGCTGTGGGAGCAGCGGCTGGACGTTTGCGTTTTTTGCTACAGAGACTACCGAGGGTTAAAAACTGTGGTTTTGAGGATGGATTCCACGGGAAAGCAGAGAGGTCCAAAAGGTGTGGGGCATTTGAAGGGGTTCCCGGAGGCAGTGAGGACCAGCATGACTTTTCCCCCCTGAGACCTTTGCTGTGGGAGCAGCGGCTGGACGTTTGTGTTTTTTGCTCCGGAGTGTGCCGAGAGTGAAAAATGGCGGTTTTGAGGTTATAGTCCACAGGAAAGCAGAGAGGTCCAAAAGGTGTGGGGCATTTGAAGGGGTTCCCGGAGACAGTGAGGACCAGCATGACTTTTCCCCGCTGGGGCCTTTGCTGTGGGAGCAGCAGCTGGACATTTGCGTTTTTTGCTCCAGACACTACCGAGGGTTAATAACGGTGGTTTTGAGGATGGAGTCCACAGGAAAGCAGAGAGGTCCAAAAGGTGTGGGGCATTTGAAGGGGTTCCTGGAGGCAGTGAGGACATGCATGACATTTACCCGCTGGGGCCTTTGCTGTGGGAGCAGCGGCTGGACGTTTGTGTTTTTTGCTCCGGAGGCTGCCGAGAGTGAAAAACGGTGATTTTTAGGATAGATTCCACAGGAAAGCAGAGAGGTCCAAAAGGTGTGGGGCATTTGAAGGGGTTCCCGGAGGCAGTGAGGACCAGCATGAATTTTCCCCACTGGGGACTTTGATGTGGGTGCAGCGGCTGGACATTTGCGGTTTTTGCTCCGGAGGCTGCTGAGAGTGAAAAACGGTGGTTTTGAGGATGGAGTCCACAGGAAAGCAGAGAGGTCCAAAAGGTGTGGGGCATTTGAAGGGGTTCCTGGAGGCAGTGAGGACCAGCATGACTTTTCCCCCCTGAGACCTTTGCTGTGGGAGCAGCGGCTGGATGTTTGTGTTTTTTGCTCCGGAGGCTGCCGAGAGTGAAAAACAGTGATTTTTAGGATAGAGTCCACAACAAAGCAGAGAGGTCCAAAAGGTGTGGGGCATTTGAAGGGGTTCCCGGAGGCAGTGAGGACCAGCATGACTTTTCCCCGCTGGGGCCTTTGCTGTGGGAGCAGCGGCTGGACATTTGCGTTTTTTGCTCCGGAGGCTGCCGAGAATGAAAAACGGTGGTTTTGAGGATGGAGTCCACAGGAAAACAGAGAGGCCCAAAAGGTGTGGGGCATTTGAAGGGGTTCCCGGAGGCAGTGAGGACCAGCATGACTTTTCCCCGCTGGGGCCTTTGCTGTGGGAGCAGCGGCTGGACGTTTGCGTTTTTTGCTACAGAGACTACCGAGGGTTAATAACGGTGGTTTTGAGGATGGATTCCACAGGAAAGCAGAGAGGTCCAAAAGGTGTGGGGCATTTGAAGGGGTTCCCGGAGGCAGTGAGGACCAGCATGACTTTTCCCCAATGGGGCCTTTGCTGTGGGAGCAGCGGCTGGACATTTGCGTTTTTTGCTCCGGAGGCTGCCGAGAGTGAAAAACGGTGGTTTTGAGGATGGAGTCCACAGGAAAACAGAGAGGTCCAAAAGGTGTGGGGCATTTGAAGGGGTTCCCGGAGGCAGTGAGGACCAGCATGACTTTTCCCCCCTGAGACCTTTGCTGTGGGAGCAGCGGCTGGACGTTTGTGTTTTTTGCTCCGGAGGCTGCCGAGAGTGAAAAACGGTGATTTTTAGGATAGAGTCCACAGGAAAGCAGAGAGGTCAAAAAGGTGTGGGGCATTTGAAGGGGTTCCCGGAGGCAGTGAGGACCAGCATGACTTTTCCCCGCTGGGGCCTTTGCTGTGGGACCAGCGGCTGGACGTTTGCGTTTTTTGCTCCGGAGGCTGCCGAGAGTGAAAAACGGTGGTTTTGAGGATGGAGTCCACAGGAAAGCAGAGAGGTCCAAAAGGTGTGGGGCATTTGAAGGGGTTCCCGGAGGCAGTGAGGACCAGCATGACTTTTCCCCCCTGAGACCTTTGCTGTGGGAGCAGCGGCTGGACGTTTGCGTTTTTTGATTTAGAGGCTGCCGTGGTTAAAAACGGTGGTTTTGAGGCTAGAGTCCACAGGAAAGCAGAGAGGTCTAAAAGGTGTGGGGCATTTGAAGGGGTTCCCGGAGGCAGTGAGGACCAGCATGACTTTTCCCCGCTGGGGCCTTTGCTGTGGGAGCAGCGGCTGGACGTTTGCGTTTTTTGCTCCGGAGGCTGCCGAGAGTGAAAAACAGTGGTTTTGAGGATGGAGTCCACAGGAAAACAGAGAGGTCCAAAAGGTGTGGGGCATTTGAAGGGGTTCCCGGAGGCAGTGAGGACCAGCATGACTTTTCCCCCCTGAGACCTTTGATGTGGGAGCAGCGGCTGGACGTTTGCGTTTTTTGCTCCGGAGGCTGCCGAGAGTGAAAAATGGCGGTTTTGAGGTTATATTCCACAGGAAAGCAGAGAGGTCCAAAAGGTGTGGGGCGTTTGAAGGGGTTCCCGGAGGCAGTGAGGACCAGCATGACTTTTCCCCGCTGGGGCCTTTGCTGTGCGAGCAGCGGCTGGACGTTTGCGTTTTTTGCTTTAGAGGCTGCCGTGGGTTAAATACGGTGGTTTTGAGGCTAGAGTCCACAGGAAAGCAGAGAGGTCTAAAAGGTGTGGGGCATTTGAAGGGGTTCCCGGAGGCAGTGAGGACCAGCATGACTTTTCCCCGCTGGGGCCTTTGCTGTGGGAGCAGCGGCTGGACGTTTGCGTTTTTTGCTCCGGAGGCTGCCGAGAGTGAAAAACGGTGGTTTTGAGGATGGATTCCACAGGAAAGCAGAGAGGTCCAAAAGGTGTGGGGCATTTGAAGGGGTTCCCGGAGGCAGTGAGGACCAGCATGACTTTTCCCCGCTGGGGCCTTTGCTGTGGGAGCAGCGGCTGGACGTTTGCGCTTTTTGCTCCGGAGGCTGCCGAGAGTGAAAAACGGTGGTTTTGAGGATGGAGTCCACAGGAAAACAGAGAGGTCCATAAGGTGTGGGGCATTTGAAGGGGTTCCCGGAGGCAGTGAGGACCAGCATGACTTTTCCCCCCTGAGACCTTTGATGTGGGAGCAGCGGCTGGACGTTTGCGTTTTTTGCTCCGGAGGCTGCCGAGAGTGAAAAATGGCGTCTTTGAGGTTATAGTCCACAGGAAAGCAGAGAGGTCCAAAAGGTGTGGGGCATTTGAAGGGGTTCCCGGAGGCAGTGAGGACCAGCATAACTTTTCCGCCTTGGAACCTTTGCTGTGGGAGCAGCGGCTGGACGTTTGCGTTTTTTGCTTTAGAGGCTGCCGTGGGTTAAAAACGGTGGTTTTGAGGCTAGAGTCCACAGGAAAGCAGAGAGGTCTAAAAGGTGTGGGGCATTTGAAGGGGTTCCCGGAGGCAGTGAGGACCAGCATGACTTTTCCCCAATGGGGCCTTTGCTGTGGGAGCAGCGGCTGGATGTTTGCGTTTTTTGCTACGGAGGCTGCCGAGAGTGAAAAACGGTGGTTTTGAGGATGGATTCCACAGGAAAGCAGAGAGGTCCAAAAGGTGTGGGGCATTTGAAAGGGTTCCCGGAGGCAGTGAGGACCAGCATGACTTTTCCCCGCTGGGGCCTTTGCTGTGGGAGCAGCGGCTGGACGTTTGCGTTTTTTGCTCCGGAGGCTGCCGAGAATGAAAAACAGTGTTTTTGAGGATGAAGTCCACAGGAAAACAGAGAGGTCCAAAAGGTGTGGGGCATTTGAAGGGGTTCCCGGAGGCAGTGAGGACCAGCATGACTTTTCTTCCCTGGCTCCTTTGCTGTGGGAGCAGCGGCTGGACGTTTGCGTTTTTTGCTCCGGAGGCTGCCGTGGGTTAAAAACGGTGGTTTTGAGGCTAGAGTCCACAGGAAAGCAGAGAGGTCCAAAAGGTGTGGGGCATTTGAAGGGGTTCCCGGAGGCAGTGAGGACCAGCATGACTTTTCCCCGCTGGGGCCTTTGCTTTGGGAGCAGCGGCTGGACGTTTGCGTTTTTTGCCCCTGAGGCTGCCGAGAGTGAAAAACGGTGGTTTTGGGGATGGAGTCCACAGGAAAACAGAGAGGTCCAAAAGGTGTGGGGCATTTGAAGGGGTTCCCGGAGGCAGTGAGGACCAGCATGACTTTTCCCCCCTGAGACCTTTGCTGTGGGAGCAGCGGCTGGACGTTTGCGTTTTTTGCTCCGGACGCTGCCGAGAGTGAAAAACAGTGATTTTTAGGATACAGTCCACAGGAAAGCAGAGAGGCCCAAAAGGTGTGGGGCATTTGAAGGGGTTCCCGGAGGCAGTGATGACCAGCATGACTTTTCCTTGCTTGGGCCTTTGCTGTGGGAGCAGCGGCTGGACGTTTGCGTCTTTTGCTCTGGAGGCTGCCGAGAGTGAAAAACGGTGGTTTTGAGGATGGAGTCCACAGGAAAACAGAGAGGTCCAAAAGGTGTGGGGCATTTGAAGGGGTTCCCGGAGGCAGTGAGGACCAGCATGACTTTTCCCCCCTGAGACCTTTGCTGTGGGAGCAGCGGCTGGACATTTGCGTTTTTTGCTCCGGAGGCTGCCGAGAGTGAAAAACGGTGGTTTTGAGGCTAGAGTCCGTAGGGAAGCAGAGAGGGCCCAAGTGTGTGGGGCATTTGGAGGGCTTCCCGGAGGCAGTGAGGACCAGCATCACTTGTCCCCGCTGGGGCCTTTACTGTGGGAGCAGCGGCTGAACGTTTGCGTTTTTTGCTCCGGAGGCTGCCGAGAGTGAAAAACGGTGGTTTTGAGGCAATGAATTATGAAAATCACAAAATTTTTTCTTTGGCCTCCACTTTTTTGGCCTCCACTTTTTTGGCCTCCACTTTTTTGGCCTCCACTTTTTTGGCCTCCACTTTTTTGGCCTCCACTTTTTTGGCCTCCACTTTTTTGGCCTCCACTTTTTTGGCCTCCACTTTTTTGGCCTCCACTTTTTTGGCCTCCACTTTTTTGGCCTCCACTTTTTTGGCCTCCACTTGTTTGGCCTCCACTTTTTTGGCCTCCACTTGTTTGGCCTCCACTTTTTTGGCCTCCACTTTTTTGGCCTCCACTTGTTTGGCCTCCACTTGTTTGGCCTCCACTTGTTTGGCCTCCACTTGTTTGGCCTCCACTTTTCCTCCTCTGGCCTCCACTTTCCGGCTTTTACTTTCTGGCCTCCGGCCTCCACCTTCCGGCCTCTATCTCCTGGCCTCCACCTTCCGGCCTCTATCTCCTGGCCTCCACCTTCCGGCCTCCACCTCCTAACTGTTGTTCCTGTTTTTCCATCTTTACGCCTTGCCCGTCCCCTCTTTCTCTCCCAGTGTTTCTACTTTCCCTTCCCCCCTTTCCTTTTTTCCCTCGTCCCCCCCTTTTTGTTTTTCCCCTGTCCCACTTTTCCTCCTTTTTGTTCTGCACTGTTCCGTCCCCCCTTTCCCCTCTCCTCCTTATTATTTTTTTATTTTTTAGTATAGAATCACACGCATACATTTCCACCTGAAGGGAAAGGGGGAGGGACAAGCCCTTTCCCGAGAACAGACAGCAGCTTTACTGCCACACTAACAATGGCTGCAAAATTTCTTCAGATGGATCAACACTCATTTGAAGTCTTCAAATACTTCTCATCTTTAAAGGAGGTGCCGCATGTCCACCTGAATCCTTCCTCTTTCTTCTGGCCTATTTGGTAATACGCTGAAATAGGATGATGCCATTTACGGCAGCCCAAGGTCCATTGTTGGGGTTGTATGCCTCAGAAGAGGGAGATTCATAGGGGACATTAGAAAACGTTACAATCTGGAAACATGGGTGGGAGCCATTGAAATAGAGAAAACCCTCTCATTTTACTATCTATTGACATATGACTATTTGTTTGCGTATAGCGAAGGTGTTCAAAATAAAAATCTACTCTACAAAAAACCTCCTCTATTACATAAAGGATTTTAGAATATAAAATATGTGTCCCACAGTCCGTTTTTACCTTTATTGTTTTCTCTCTGCCTGGCTCCCCGTCCCCATTCTTTAATTGCTCTGTCTCTCTCCTTCAGCTCATCGAGGGTTTTTGGTATGTTTCAGTTTATCTCTGTCTACCTCACTGCCCCCTTTTTTAATTCCTTCTTCTCTGCCTTGTGGCTCATTGCTCTTTTTTGGTTTGTGTGTTTTTTGTTGGTTTTTTTTTTTTTTTTTTTCATCTCTGTCAGCATGGTTTCCTGTTGCTTCCTTCTTCCTGGCCTGTAGCCCATCGCTGTTGCATTGGGTTTACCATGCGAGGTGTCGTTAGCTGGGGCGGGGGCTGCAGGGGTGGGTTCTGTGAGAAGACACCGGGTGTTGTTCCCATGTTGGGCACAGCCAGTTCCCATGCTGAGACGGATGTGCTGCTGGTTAAAGCTGAGCCCATCGGCAGCGCTGGTAGGAAGCAGAGCAGAGGTTCTCCTGCAGCCTGTGGTGAAGACCATGGTGAGGCAGGCTGTTCCCCTGCAGTCCAGGGAGGTCCAGGGTGGAGCCAACGTGCCCCTGCGGCGCGTGGAGGACCCGAGGCCGGAGCAGGTGGCTGTGCCTGAAGGAAGCCGAGAGCCTGCGCGAGACCTGCGGCCTCGTGGGAGGGACCCCCCACTGGAGCAGAAAAAGAGCCTGAGGAGGAAGGAGCCGCAACCCCCATGCCATGTCCCCTGCGTTGGTCAGGGGTGGGATGTAGAGAAGTCAGGAGAGAAGAGGCGCCCAGGAAAAGAGGGAGGGGTGGCAGGAAGGTGTTTTATTTTGCGTTTGTTCCTATTTGTCATTATTTGATTAACAGTAAGTTAAATTAATTTCCCCTCCTACCCTTCCCTCTCTGATTCCCCAAACTAATTTGAACTTCTTGCCCGTGTGGCTTGTGCTATGTCGCTTTTCAAATTGTCTTCCTACCTCTCCCTCCATGCAGCTCTGCGTACCTAGGTTTGAATTCTGGTGTATGATTCTTGTATCCCATCGCTTTCAAAATTTTCTGTCCTTGTCTCCCTCTAGCCGTCTCCCTGTCTGTAAATCCCCATTCTTCCCTCTCTTTCCTGCACCCAGGCACTCTTTTTCACTTTCTTTTTACATCTCCCTGTCCCTATTTTTTAGTTTTTGTCTATGTTTCGTGTACCATATTGCCTTTTGAGATTTTCTTTCAATGTCTACCTCTGTCCGGATCCCCGGTGTTATTTTTTATGTCTTGCCAATGTTTCTTTTCCCCCTGACACGGCAGAAATTTTCCCCGCCCCTTGTCTTGTCTCCGTCTTCTTGTCCTGCCGGTCCCTTTGGCCTCTGTCCTGCTCCCTGTCGCTCTTATTTGTTCCTCCATCTCTATGCCTGTTATTTTGCGCAGTCTGTCCGCTCTCCTCTCTCTACGTGGCTGTCCCACTCCCCACCCCTCTCTTGTTTGCAGCGTGCTGTTTTCTGCTTCCCTGTCTCACACCTCTTCTCTATGTCCCTCTGTCCTTCCTCCTGCTTTTCTCTTGCCTTTTCTCCCTCTGTCCTGTTGCGTTTGGGCACTGAGCCTTATAGCCAACTCACTGCTGGGATTTCTTGCGTACATTAATGAATAAACTTTTCCTGCCCCTTGTGTGCCCCTGGATGTGTTTGCATCCCCTGGGTGCAGAGGTCGTGGCTGGGGACAGGGGCAGGGGAGGGGGCGATGTGCTGTGGGGCTTTGGCAAGGGCCCCTGCTCCTGACGGGCTCCAGCTGTGGGCTGGGGCAGCCCAGGTGGGACCAGTGAGGTGATGGTGGGACGGGGCCAAGGGTTTAAAAAGGCTGCAGGTGGGGATGAGTGGGGGCAGCCTCAGGTGCAGCCAGTGAGGCTGAGGATGGGGCTGGCCCTGCTGTGCCAAGGGTCGGGGGCTGCCTGGGCACGCATGCCTGCTGGAGCTGGCTGAGGAGTGAAAAGAAGGGGGTTCCACAGGCGGCTGCCCCCAGCAAGGAGCGGACGGTCCCCACGGCGAGGAAGGATCACTCCCAGCCATTCCTGACAGCGCACACCACCAACTCACAGCTCCAGGACGTCGGTACCTCTGTCAGCTGCACATGTGAGCCACCGTGCCTCCGGGAAGCCTCGGGGGAGAGTTTAATAGCATGCTTTTTGTTTTTTCCATTCCATTTCGATGAATTCCCGACTTTACCGAAAATGGAAATTTGTGTTTTTCACTAATGTTGCTGTATACTGTGTAAGATGCTGATATAATTACTCTTTATAGGGCTGATGATGAGACTATCAAGCAGGGGTTCAGGTTAGCATCTTGTATGTGTCTGTCTATGGCGTTTCAGTATTTTTAAAGAAAGCAGAAGGGACATAAGGCATAGTGTATTTCAGGTGATGGGACCGCTCATTGCATTTCCCCTTCACCCTTCCCTGTCCCCTTTCCCTGTTTTCCCCCTTCTTCCCTGTGTTCCCCCGTTCCCCCCTTTTCCCTTTCTTTCCTGTTCTCCTCATCCCCCTTTACCCTTCTTTTCCTTGTCCCCTTTCCCCTTTCTTCCCTCCCGTCCCACCTTTCCCTCTTTCCCTTTATTCCCCCACCCCGTGTTCCCCCTTTCCTTTCCCTTTCTTCCACCCTGTCGCCCCTTTCCCCCTTTGCCTTTCTTTCCCCCTGTCCAATGTCCCCTATTTCCCCTTTTGTTCTACCTCCCCTGTTCCCTCATTATCCCTTATACCCCCCACCCCCCGTGCCCTTTCTTCCCCACACTACTGTCCCCCTTTCCCCCTTCCTTTCCCCTATGCCTCCTGTTTTGCTCTTTCCCTTCATCCTTGGTACCCCCTTTAATTCTTCCCCGTTGCCCCTTTCCCCGTCCTTTCCCTCTGCCCTTTCCCCCCCGTTGCCCCGTTCCTTCTTTTTCAATGACGCTCTCCCAATGTGTTCCATGCTCCCCCTTTCTCCCTTGTTCCCCCTTTCCTTCTCCTGCATCCCCCCTTTTCCCTACCCTTCTTTCTCAGTTCCCCCTACCATCTGTGTTCCGTGTCCCCCCTTCCCCATTTCCTCACCCCCCATCACCCCTTTTCTTTCTCCATTTTTCCTCCGTCCCATTTCTCCCTTTCTTTCCCCCACTCCATCCGCTGTCCCCCTCTTTCCACCTGTCTTGTCTCTCCTGTTCCAGGTCCCCCCTCTCTCTTTCTACCTCCCTTTCTTTCTGTTTTTCCATCTTCACACCTCGCCCGCCCCCCCTTCATTGTTTCTGCCCTGCTGCTCCCCTTTCTTCCTTTTTTTTTCCCCCAGCCGTCTCCTCTTTTCTCCTTTCTTGGCTCCCCCTTTTCCCCCTCATTCAAGCAGAGGGGTCTAAAATGTGTGGGGCATTTGAAGGGGTTCCCGGAGGCAGTGAGGACCACCATGACTTGTCCCCGCTGGGGCCTTTGCTGTAGTTGCAGAGGCTGGACGTTTGCGTTTTTTGCTCCGGAGGCTGCCGAGAGTGAAAAACGGTGGTTTTGAGGATGGAGTCCACAGGAAAGCAGAGAGGGCCCAAGTGCGTGGGGCATTTGAAGGGGTTCCCGGAGGCAGTGAGGACCAGCATGACTTCTCCGCCTTGGAATCTTTGCTGTCGGAGCAGCGGCTGGACGTTTGCGTTTTTTGCTCCGGAGGCTGCCGAGAGTGCAAAACAGTGGTTTTGAGGATGGAGTCCACAGGAAAGCAGAGAGGTCCAAAAGGTGTGGGGCATTTGAAGGGGTTCCTGGAGGCAGTGAGGACCAGCATGACTTTTCCCCGCTGGGGCCTTTGCTGTGAAAGCAGCGGCTGGACGTTTGCGCTTTTTGCTCCGGAGGCTGCCGAGAGTGAAAAACGGTGGTTTTGAGGATGCATTCAACAGGAAAGCAGAGAGGTCCAAAAGGTGTGGGGCATTTGAAGGGGTTCCTGGAGGCAGTGAGGACCAGCATGACTTTTCCCCGCTGGGGCCTTTGCTGTGAAAGCAGCGGCTGGACGTTTGCGTTTTTTGCTCCGGAGGCTGCCGAGAGTGAAAAACGGTGGTTTTGAGGATGGAATGCACAGGAGAGCAGAGAGATCCAAAAGGTGTTGGGCATATGAAGGGGTTCCCGGAGGCAGTGAGGACCAGCATGACTTTTTCCCCTTGAGACCTTTGCTGTGGGAGCAGCGGATGGACGTTTGCGTTTTTTTCTCCGGAAGCTGACGAGAGTGAAAAACGGTGGTTTTGAGGATGCATTCCACATGAAAGCAGAGAGGTCCAAAAGGTGTGGGGCATTTGAAGGGGTTCCCGGAGGCAGTGAGGACCAGCATGACATTTACCCGCTGGGGCCTTTGCTGTGGGAGCAGCGGCTGAACATTTGCGTTTTTTGCTCCGGAGACTGCCAAGAGTGAAAAACGGTGGTTTTGAGGATGGAGTCCACAGGAAAACAGTGAGGTCCAAAAGGTGTGGGGCATTTGAAGGGGTTCCCGGAGGCAGTGAGGACCAGCATTACTTTTCCCCGCTGGGGCCTTTGCTGTGGGAGCAGCGGCTGGACGTTTGCGTTTTTTGCTCCGGAGGCTGCCGAGAGTGAAAAACGGTGGTTTTGAGGATGGAGTCCAAAGGAAAGCAGAGAGGTACAAAAGGTGTGGGGCATTTGAAGAGGTTCCCGGAGGCAGTGAGGACCAGCATGACTTTTCCCTGCTGGGGCCTTTGCCGTGGGAGCAGCGGCTGGACGTTTGCGTTTTTTGCTCCGGAGGCTGCCGAGAGTGAAAAACGGTGGTTTTGAGGATGGAGTCCACAGGAAAGCAGAGAGGGCCCAAGTGTGTGGAGCTTTTGAAAGGGTTCCTGGAGGCAGTGAGGACCAGCATGACTTTTCCCCCCTGAGACCTTTGCTGTGGGAGCAGCGGCTGGACGTCTGCTTTTTTTGCTACTAAGTCTACCGAGGGTTAATAACGGTGGTTTTGAGGATGGAGGGTGTGGTCCAAAAGGTGTGGGGCATTTGAAGGGGTTCCCAGAGGCAGTGAGGACCAGCATTACTTTTACCTGCTGGGGCTTTGCTGTGGGAGCAGCGGCTGGACGTTTGCGTTTTTTGCTCCGGAGGCTGCTGAGAGTGAAAAACGGTGGTTTTTAGGATGGAGTCCTCAGGAAAGCAGAGAGGTCCAAAAGGTGTGGGGCATTTGAAGGGGTTCCCGGAGGCAGTGAGGACCAGCATGACTTCTCCGCCTTGGAATCTTTGCTGTCGGAGCAGCGGCTGGACGTTTGCGTTTTTTGCTCCAGAGGCTGCCGAGAGTGCAAAACAGTGGTTTTGAGGATGGAGTCCACAGGAAAGCAGAGAGGTCCAAAAGGTGTGGGGCATTTGAAGGGGTTCCCGGAGGCAGTGAGGACCAGCATGACTTTTCCCCGCTGGGGCTTTTGCTGTGGTAGCAGCGGCTGGACGTTTGCGCTTTTTGCTCCGGAGGCTGCCGAGAGTGAAAAACGGTGGTTTTGAGGATGCATTCAACAGGAAAGCAGAGAGGTCCAAAAGGTGTGGGGCATTTGAAGGGGTTCCCGGAGGCAGTGAGGACCAGCATGACTTTTCCCTGCTGGGGCCTTTGCTGTGAAAGCAGCGGCTGGACGTTTGCGTTTTTTGCTCCGGAGGTTGCCGAGAGTGAAAAACGGTGGTTTTGAGGATGGAATGCACAGGAGAGCAGAGAGATCCAAAAGGTGTTGGGCATATGAAGGGGTTCCCGGAGGCAGTGAGGACCAGCATGACTTTTTCCCCTTGAGACCTTTGCTGTGGCAGCAGCGGATGGACGTTTGCGTTTTTTGCTCCGGAAGCTGCCGAGAGTGAAAAACGGTGGTTTTTAGGATGCATTCTACATGAAAGCAGAGAGGTCCAAAAGGTGTGGGGCATTTGAAGGGGTTCCCGGAGGCAGTGAGGACCAGCATGACATTTACCCGCTGGGGCCTTTGCTGTGGGAGCAGCGGCTGAACATTTGCGTTTTTTGCTCCGGAGACTGCCAAGAGTGAAAAACGGTGGTTTTGAGGATGGAGTCCACAGGAAAACAGTGAGGTCCAAAAGGTGTGGGGCATTTGAAGGGGTTCCCGGAGGCAGTGAGGACCAGCATGACTTTTCCCCGCTGGGGCCTTTGCTGTGGGAGCAGCGGCTGGACGTTTGCGTTTTTTGCTCCGGAGGCTGCCGAGAGTGAAAAACGGTGGTTTTGAGGATGGAGTCCAAAGGAAAGCAGAGAGGTACAAAAGGTGTGGGGCATTTGAAGAGGTTCCCGGAGGTAGTGAGGACCAGCATGACTTTTCCCTGCTGGGGCCTTTGCCGTGGGAGCAGCGGCTGGACGTTTGCGTTTTTTGCTCCGGAGGCTGCCGAGAGTGAAAAACGGTGGTTTTCAGGATGGAGTCCGTAGGGAAGCAGAGAGGGCCCAAGTGTGTGGAGCTTTTGAAAGGGTTCCTGGAGGCAGTGAGGACCAGCATGACTTTTCCCCCCTGAGACCTTTGCTGTGGGAGCAGCGGCTGGACGTCTGCGTTTTTTGCTACTAAGACTACCGAGGGTTAATAACGGTGGTTTTGAGGATGGAGGGTGTGGTCCAAAAGGTGTGGGGCATTTGAAGGGGTTCCCAGAGGCAGTGAGGACCAGCATTACTTTTATCTGCTGGGGCTTTGCTGTGGGAGCAGCGGCTGGACGTTTGCGTTTTTTGCTCCGGAGGCTGCCGAGAGTGAAAAACGGTGGTTTTTAGGATGGAGTCCTCAGGAAAGCAGAGAGGTCCAAAAGGTGTGGGGCATTTGAAGGGGTTCCCGGAGGCAGTGAGGACCAGCATGACTTCTCCGCCTTGGAATCTTTGCTGTGGGAGCAGCGGCTGGACGTTTGCGTTTTTTGCTCCAGAGGCTGCCGAGAGTGCAAAACATTGGTTTTGAGGATGGAGTCCACAGGAAAGCAGAGAGGTCCAAAAGGTGTGGGGCATTTGAAGGGGTTCCCGGAGGCAGTGAGGACCAGCATGACTTTTCCCTGCTGGGGCCTTTGCTGTGAAAGCAGCGGCTGGACGTTTGCGTTTTTTGCTCCGGAGGCTGCCGAGAGTGAAAAACGGTGGTTTTGAGGATGGAATGCACAGGAGAGCAGAGAGATCCAAAAGGTGTTGGGCATATGAAGGGGTTCCCGGAGGCAGTGAGGACCAGCATGACTTTTCCCCCCTCAGACCTTTGCTGTGGGAGCAGCGGCTGGACGTTTGCGTTTTTTGCTACAGAGACTACCGAGGGTGAAAAACGGTGGTTTTGAGGATGGAGTCCACAGGAAAGCAGAGAGGTCCAAAAGGTGTGGGGCATTTGAAGGGGTTCCCAGAGGCAGTGAGGACCAGCATTACTTTTCCCCGCTGGGGCCTTTGCTGTGGGAGCAGCGGCTGGACGTTTGCGTTTTTTGCTCCGGAGGCTGCTGAGAGTGAAACACGGTGGTTTTGAGGATGGAGTCCACAGGAAAGCAGAGAGTTCCAAAAGGTGTGGGGCATTTGAAGGGGTTCCCGGAGGCAGTGAAGACCAGCATGACATTTACCCGCTGGGGCCTTTGCTGTGGGAGCAGCGGCTGAACGTTTGCGTTTTTTGCTCCGGAGACTGCCAAGAGTGAAACACGGTGGTTTTGAGGCTGGAGTCCACAGGAAAGCAGAGAGGTCCAAAAGGTGTGGGGCATTTGAAGGGGTTCCCGGAGGCAGTGAGGACCAGCATGACTTTTCCCCGCTGGGGCCTTTGCTGTGGGAGCAGCGGCTGGACGTCTGCGTTTTTTGCTACTAAGACTACCGAGGGTTAAAAACGGTGGTTTTGAGGATGGATTCCACAGGAAAGCAGAGAGGTCCAAAAGGTGTGGGGCATTTGAAGGGGTTCCCGGAGGCAGTGAGGACCAGCATGACTTTTCCCCGCTGGGGCCTTTGCTGTGGGAGCAGCGGCTGGACGTTTGCTTTTTTTGCTCCGGAGGCTGCCGAGAGTGAAAAACGGTGGTTTTGAGGATGGAGTCCGTAGGGAAGCCAAGAGGGCCCAAGTGTGTGGAGCTTTTGAAAGGGTTCCTGGAGGCAGTGAGGACCAGCATGACTTTTCCCCCCTGAGACCTTTGCTGTGGGAGCAGCGGCTGGACGTTTGTGCTTTTTGCTCTGGAGGCTGCCGAGAGTGAAAAACAGTGATTTTGAGGTTAGAGTCCACAGGAAAGCAGAGAGGTCCAAAAGGTGTGGGGCATTTGAAGGGGTTCCCGGAGGCAGTGAGGACCAGCATGACTTTTGCCCGCTGGGGCCTTTGCTGTGGGAGCAGCGGCTGGACGTTTGCGTTTTTTGCTCCGGAGGCTGCCAAGAGTGAAAAACGGTGGTTTTGAGGAGAGATTCCACAGGAAAGCAGAGAGGTCCAAAAGGTGTGGGGCATTTGAAGGGGTTCCCGGAGGCAGTGAGGACCAGCATGACTTTTCCCCGCTGGGGCCTTTGCTGTGGGAGCAGCGGCTGGACGTTTGCGTTTTTTGCTCCGGAGGCTGCCGAGAGTGAAAAACAGTGATTTTGAGGTTAGAGTCCACAGGAAAGCAGAGAGGTCCAAAAGGTGTGGGGCATTTGAAGGGGTTCCCGGAGGCAGTGAGGACCAGCATGACTTTTGCCCGCTGGGGCCTTTGCTGTGGGAGCAGCGGCTGGACGTTTGCGTTTTTTGCTCCGGAGGCTGCCAAGAGTGAAAAACGGTGGTTTTGAGGAGAGATTCCACAGGAAAGCAGAGAGGTCCAAAAGGTGTGGGGCATTTGAAGGGGTTCCCGGAGGCAGTGAGGACCAGCATGACTTTTCCCCGCTGGGGCCTTTGCTGTGGGAGCAGCGGCTGGACGTTTGCGTTTTTTGCTCCGGAGGCTGCCGAGAGTGAAAAACGGTGGTTTTGAGGATGGAGTCCACAGGAAAACAAAGAGGTCCAAAAGGTGTGGGGCATTTGAAGGGGTTCCCGGAGGGAGTGAGGACCAGCATGACTTTTCCGCCTTGGAACCTTTGCTGTGGGAGCAGCGGCTGGACGTTTGCGTTTTTTGATCCGGAGGCTGCTGAGAGTGAAAAACGGTGATTTTGACGATGGAGTCCACAGGAAAACAGTGAGGTCCAAAAGGTGTGGGGCATTTGAAGCGGTTCCCGGAGGCAGTGAGGACCAGCATGACTTCTTCCCCCTGAGACCTTTGCTGTGGGAACATTGGCTAGACGTTTGAGTTTTATGCTCCGGAGGCTGCCGAGAGTGAAAAACGGTGGTTTTGAGGATGGAGTCCACAGGAAAAATGAGAGGTCCAAAAGGTGTGGGGCATTTGAAGGGGTTCCCGGAGGCAGTGAGGACCAGCATGGCTTTTCCCCCCTGAGACCTTTGCTGTGGGAGCAGCGGCTGGACGTTTGCGTTTTTAGCTACAGAGACTACCGAGGGTTAAAAACGGTGGTTTTGAGGATGGAGTCCACAGGAAAGCAGAGAGGTCCAAAAGGTGTGGGGCATTTGAAGGGGTTCCCGGAGGCAGTGAGGACCAGCATGACTTTTCCCCGCTGGGGCCTTTGCTGTGGCAGCAGCGGCTGGACGTTTGCGTTTTTTGCTCCGGAGGCTGCCGAGAGTGAAAAACGGTGGTTTTGAGGATGGAGTCCACAGGAAAGCAGAGAGGTCCAAAAGGTGTGGGGCATTTGAAGGGGTTCCCGGAGGCAGTGAGGACCAGCATGACTTTTCCCCGCTGGGGCCTTTGCTGTGGGAGCAGCGGCTGGACGTTTGCGCTTTTTGCTCCGGAGGCTGCCGAGAGTGAAAAACGGTGGTTTTGAGGATGGAGTCCACAGGAAAGCAGAGAGGTCCAAAAGGTGTGGGGCATTTGAAGGGGTTCCCGGAGGCAGTGAGGACCAGCATGACTTTTCCCCGCTGGGGCCTTTGCTGTGGGAGCAGCGGCTGGACGTTTGTGTTTTTTGCTCCGGAGGCTGCCGAGAGTGAAAAAGAGTGATTTTGAGGTTAGAGTCCACAGAAAAGCAGAGAGGTCGAAAAGGTGTGTGGCATTTGAAGGGGTTCCCAGAGGCAGTGTTGACCAGCATGACTTTTCCCCGCTGGGGCCTTTGCTGTGGGAGCAGCGGCTGGACGTTTGCGTTTTTTGCTCCGGAGGCTGCCGAGAGTGAAAAACGGTGGTTTTGAGGATGGAGTCCGTAGGGAAGCAGAGAGGGCCCAAGTGTGTGGAGCTTTTGCAAGGGTTCCTGGAGGCAGTGAGGACCAGCATGACTTTTCCCCCCTGGGACCTTTGCTGTAGGAGCAGCGGCTGGACGTCTGCGTTTTTTGCTACTAAGACTACCGAGGGTTGAAAACGGTGGTTTTGAGGATGGAGTCCACAAGAAAGCAGAGAGGTACAAAAGGTGTGGGGCATTTGAAGCGGTTCCCGGAGGCAGTGAGGACCAGCATGACGTCTTCCCCCTGAGACCTTTGCTGTGGGAACATTGGCTAGACGTTTGAGTTTTATGCTCCGGAGGCTGCCGAGAGTGAAAAACGGTGGATTTTAGGATGGAGTCCTCAGGAAAGCAGAGAGGTCCAAAAGGTGTGGGGCATTTGAAGGGGTTCCCGGAGGCAGTGAGGACCAGCATGACTTCTCCGCCTTGGAATCTTTGCTGTCGGAGCAGCGGCTGGACGTTTGCGTTTTTTGCTCCGGAGGCTGCCGAGAGTGAAAAACAGTGGTTTTGAGGATGGAGTCCACAGGAAAGCAGAGAGGTCCAAAAGGTGTGGGGCATTTGAAGGGGTTCCCGGAGGCAGTGAGGACCAGCATTACTTTTCCCCGCTGGGGCCTTTGCTGTGGGAGCAGCGGCTGGACGTTTGCGTTTTTTGCTCCGGAGGCTGCCGAGAGTGAAAAACGGTGGTTTTGAGGATGGAGTCCACAGGAAAACAGAGAGGTCCAAAAGGTGTGGGGCATTTGAAGGGGTTCCCGGAGGCAGTGAGGACCAGCATGACTTTTCCCCGCTGGGGCCTTTGCTGTGGGAGCAGCGGCTGGACGTTTGCGTTTTTTGCTCCGGAGGCTGCCGAGAGTGAAAAACGGTGGTTTTGAGGATGGAGTCCGTAGGGAAGCCAAGAAGGCCCAAGTGTGTGGAGCTTTTGAAAGGGTTCCTGGAGGCAGTGAGGACCAGCATGACTTTTCCCCCCTGAGACCTTTGCTGTGGGAGCAGCGGCTGGACGTCTGCGTTTTTTGCTCCGGAGGCTGCCGAGAGTGAAAAACGGTGATTTTGAGGATGGAGTCCACAGGAAAGCAGAGAGGTCCAAAAGGTGTGGGGCTTTTGAAAGGGTTCCCGGAGGCAGTGAGGACCAGCATGACTTTTCCCCCCTGAGACCTTTCCTGTGGGAGCAGCGGATGGACGTTTGCGTTTTTTGCTCCGGAGGCTGCCGAGAGTGAAAAACGGTGATTTTGAGGATGGAGTCCACAGGAAAGCAGAGAGGTCCAAAAGGTGTGGGGCTTTTGAAAGGGTTCCCGGAGGCAGTGAGGACCAGCATGACTTTTCCTAGCTGGGGCTTTGCTGTGGGAGAAGTGGCTGGACGTTTGCGTTTTTTGCTCCGGAGGCTGCCGAGAGTGAAAAACGGTTGTTTTGAGGATGGAGTCCGTAGGGAAGCTAAGAGGGCCCAAGTGTGTGGAGCTTTTGAAAGGGTTCCTGGAGGCAGTGAGGACTAGCATGACTTTTCCCCCCTGAGACCTTTGCTGTGGGAGCAGCGGCTGGACGTCTGCGTTTTTTGCTACTAAGACTACCGAGGGTTAAAAACGGTGGTTTTGAGGATGGAGTCCACAGGAAAGCAGAAAGGTCCAAAAGGTGTGGGGCATTTGAAGGGGTTCCCGGAGGCAGTGAGGACCAGCATGACTTTTCCCCCCTGAGACCTTTGCTGTGGGAGCAGCGGCTGGAAGTTTGTGTTTTTTGCTCCGGAGGCTGCCGAGAGTGAAAAACAGTGATTTTGAGGTTAGAGTCCACAGGAAAGCAGAGAGGTCCAAAAGGTGTGGGGCATTTGAAGGGGTTCCCGGAGGCAGTGAGGACCAGCATGACTTTTGCCCGCTGGGGCCTTTGCTGTGGGAGCAGCGGCTGGACGTTTGCGTTTTTTGCTCCGGAGGCTGCCAAGAGTGAAAAACAGTGGTTTTGAGGAGAGATTCCACAGGAAAGCAGAGAGGTCCAAAAGGTGTGGGGCATTTGAAGGGGTTCCCGGAGGCAGTGAGGACCAGCATGACTTTTCCCCGCTGGGGCCTTTGCTGTGGGAGCAGCGGCTGGACGTTTGCGTTTTTTGCTCCGGAGGCTGCCGAGAGTGAAAAACGGTGGTTTTGAGGATGGAGTCCACAGGAAAGCAGAGAGGTCCAAAAGGTGTGGGGCATTTGAAGGGGTTCCCGGAGGGAGTGAGGACCAGCATGACTTTTCCGCCTTGGAACCTTTGCTGTGGGAGCAGCGGCTGGACGTTTGCGTTTTTTGCTCCGGAGGCTGCTGAGAGTGAAAAACGGTGATTTTGACGATGGAGTCCACAGGAAAACAGTGAGGTCCAAAAGGTGTGGGGCATTTGAAGGGGTTCCCGGAGGCAGTGAGGACCAGCATGACTTTTCCCCGCTGGGGCCTTTGCTGTGGGACCAGCTGCTGGATGTTTGCGTTTTTTGCTCCGGAGGCTGCCGAGAGTGCAAAACGGTGGTTTTGAGGATGGAGTCCACAGGAAAACAGAGAGGTCCAAAAGGTGTGGGGCATTTGAAGGGGTTCCCGGAGGCAGTGAGGACCAGCATGGCTTTTCCCCCCTGAGACCTTTGCTGTGGGAGCAGCGGCTGGACGTTTGCGTTTTTAGCTACAGAGACTACCGAGGGTTAAAAACGGTGGTTTTGAGGATGGAGTCCACAGGAAAGCAGAGAGGTCCAAAAGGTGTGGGGCATTTGAAGGGGTTCCCAGAGGCAGTGTTGACCAGCATGACTTTTACCCCCTGAGACCTTTGCTGTGGGAGCAGCGGCTGGACGTTTGTGTTTTTTGCTCTGGAGGCTGCCGAGAGTGAAAAACAGTGATTTTGAGGTTAGAGTCCACAGGAAAGCAGAGAGGTCCAAAAGGTGTGGGGCATTTGAAGGGATTCCCGGAGGCAGTGAGGACCAGCATGACTTTTACCCGCTGGGGCCTTTGCTGTGGGAACAGTGGCTGGACGTTTGAGTTTTATGCTCCGGAGGCTGCCGAGAGTGAAAAACGGTGGTTTTGAGGATGGAGTCCACAGGAAAGCAGAGAGGTCCAAAAGGTGTGGGGCATTTGAAGGGGTTCCCGGAGGCAGTGAGGACCAGCATGGCTTTTCCGCCTTGGAACTTTTGCTGTGGGAGCAGCGGCTGGACGTTTGCGTTTTTTGCTCCAGAGGCTGCCGAGAGTGCAAAACGGTGGTTTTGAGGATGGAGTCCACAGGAAAACAGAGAGGTCCAAAAGGTGTGGGGCATTTGAAGGGGTTCCCGGAGGCAGTGAGGACCAGCATTACTTTTCCCCGCTGGGGCCTTTGCTGTGGGAGCAGCGGCTGGACGTTTGCGTTTTTTGCTCCGGAGGCTGCTGAGAGTGAAACACGGTGGTTTTGAGGATGGAGTCCACAGGAAAGCAGAGAGGTCCAAAAGGTGTGGGGCATTTGAAGGGGTTCCCGGAGGCAGTGAGGACCAGCATGACTTTTCCCCCCTGAGACCTTTGCTGTAGGAGCAGCGGCTGGACGTCTGCGTTTTTTGCTACTAAGACTACCGAGGGTTAAAAACGGTGGTTTTGAGGATGGATTCCACAGGAAAGCAGAGAGGTCCAAAAGGTGTGGGGCATTTGAAGGGGTTCCCGGAGGCAGTGAGGACCAGCATGACTTTTCCCCCCTGAGACCTTTGCTGTGGGAGCAGCGGCTGGACGTTTGCGTTTTTTGCTCCGGAGGGTGCCGAGAGTGAAAAACGGTGATTTTGAGAATGGAGTCCACAGGAAAGCAGAGAGGTCCAAAAGGTGTGGGGCTTTTGAAAGGGTTCCCGGAGGCAGTGAGGACCAGCATGACTTTTCCTAGCTGGGGCTTTGCTGTGGGAGAAGTGGCTGGACGTTTGCGTTTTTTGCTCCGGAGGCTGCCGAGAGTGAAAAACGGTTGTTTTGAGGATGGATTCCACAGGAAAACAGAGAGGTCCAAAAGGTGTGGGGCATTTGAAGGGGTTCCCGGAGGCAGTGAGGACCAGCATGACTTTTGCCCGCTGGGGCCTTTGCTGTGGGAGCAGCGGCTGGACGTTTGCGTTTTTTGCTCCGGAGGCTGCTGAGAGTGAAACACGGTGGTTTTGAGGATGGAGTCCACAGGAAAGCAGAGAGGTCCAAAAGGTGTGGGGCATTTGAAGGGGTTCCCGGAGGCAGTGAGGACCAGCATGACTTTTCCCCCCTGAGACCTTTGCTGTAGGAGCAGCGGCTGGACGTCTGCGTTTTTTGCTACTAAGACTACCGAGGGTTAAAAACGGTGGTTTTGAGGATGGATTCCACAGGAAAGCAGAGAGGTCCAAAAGGTGTGGGGCATTTGAAGGGGTTCCCGGAGGCAGTGAGGACCAGCATGACTTTTCCCCCCTGAGACCTTTGCTGTGGGAGCAGCGGCTGGACGTTTGCGTTTTTTGCTCCGGAGGGTGCCGAGAGTGAAAAACGGTGATTTTGAGAATGGAGTCCACAGGAAAGCAGAGAGGTCCAAAAGGTGTGGGGCTTTTGAAAGGGTTCCCGGAGGCAGTGAGGACCAGCATGACTTTTCCTAGCTGGGGCTTTGCTGTGGGAGAAGTGGCTGGACGTTTGCGTTTTTTGCTCCGGAGGCTGCCGAGAGTGAAAAACGGTTGTTTTGAGGATGGATTCCACAGGAAAACAGAGAGGTCCAAAAGGTGTGGGGCATTTGAAGGGGTTCCCGGAGGCAGTGAGGACCAGCATGACTTTTGCCCGCTGGGGCCTTTGCTGTGGGAGCAGCGGCTGGACGTTTGCGTTTTTTGCTCCGGAGGCTGCTGAGAGTGAAACACGGTGGTTTTGAGGATGGAGTCCACAGGAAAGCAGAGAGGTCCAAAAGGTGTGGGGCATTTGAAGGGGTTCCCGGAGGCAGTGAGGACCAGCATGACTTTTCCCCCCTGAGACCTTTGCTGTAGGAGCAGCGGCTGGACGTCTGCGTTTTTTGCTACTAAGACTACCGAGGGTTAAAAACGGTGGTTTTGAGGATGGATTCCACAGGAAAGCAGAGAGGTCCAAAAGGTGTGGGGCATTTGAAGGGGTTCCCGGAGGCAGTGAGGACCAGCATGACTTTTCCCCCCTGAGACCTTTGCTGTGGGAGCAGCGGCTGGACGTTTGCGTTTTTTGCTCCGGAGGGTGCCGAGAGTGAAAAACGGTGATTTTGAGAATGGAGTCCACAGGAAAGCAGAGAGGTCCAAAAGGTGTGGGGCTTTTGAAAGGGTTCCCGGAGGCAGTGAGGACCAGCATGACTTTTCCTAGCTGGGGCTTTGCTGTGGGAGAAGTGGCTGGACGTTTGCGTTTTTTGCTCCGGAGGCTGCCGAGAGTGAAAAACGGTTGTTTTGAGGATGGATTCCACAGGAAAACAGAGAGTTCCAAAAGGTGTGGGGCATTTGAAGGGGTTCCCGGAGGCAGTGAGGACCAGCATGACTTTTGCCCGCTGGGGCCTTTGCTGTGGGAGCAGCGGCTGGACGTTTGCGTTTTTTGCTCCGGAGGCTGCCGAGAGTGAAAAACGGTGGTTTTGAGGATGGAGTCCGTAGGGAAGCCAAGAGGGCCCAAGTGTGTGGAGCTTTTGAAAGGGTTCCAGGAAGCAGTGAGGACCAGCATGAATTTTCCCCCCTGAGACCTTTGCTGTAGGAGCAGCGGCTGGACGTCTGCGTTTTTTGCTCCGGAGGCTGCCGAGAGTGAAAAACGGTGATTTTGAGGATGGAGTCCACAGGAAAGCAGAGAGGTCCAAAAGGTGTGGGGCTTTTGAAAGGGTTCCCGGAGGCAGTGAGGACCAGCATGACTTTTCCTAGCTGGGGCTTTGCTGTGGGAGAAGTGGCTGGACGTTTGCGTTTTTTGCTCCGGAGGCTGCCGAGAGTGAAAAACGGTGGTTTTGAGGGTGGAGTCCACAGGAAAGCAGAGAGGTCCAAAAGGTGTGGGGCATTTGAAGGGGTTCCCGGAGGCAGTGAGGACCAGCATGACTTTTCCCCGCTGGGGCCTTTGCTGTGGGAGCAGCGGCTGGACGTTTGCGTTTTTTGCTCCGGAGGCTGCCGAGAGTGAAAAACGGTGGTTTTGAGGATGGAGTCCGTAGGGAAGCCAAGAGGGCCCAAGTGTGTGGAGCTTTTGAAAGAGTTCCTGGAGGCAGTGAGGACCAGCATGACTTTTCCCCCCTGAGACCTTTGCTGTGGGAGCAGCGGCTGGACGTCTGCGTTTTTTGCTACAGAGACTACCGAGGGTTAAAAACGGTGGTTTTGAGGATGGAGTCCACAGGAAAGCAGAAAGGTCCAAAAGGTGTGGGGCATTTGAAGGGGTTCCGGCAGGCAGTGAGGACCAGCATTACTTTTCCCCGCTGGGGCCTTTGCTGTGGGAGCAGCGGCTGGACGTTTGCGTTTTTTGCTCCGGAGGGTGCCGAGAGTGAAAAACGGTGGTTTTGAGGATGGAGTCCACAGGAAAGCAGAGAGGTCCAAAAGGTGTGGGGCATTTGAAGGGGTTCCCGGAGGTAGTGAGGACCAGCATGACATTTACCCGCTGGGGCCTTTGCTGTGGGAGCAGCGGCTGAACGTTTGCGTTTTTTGCTCCGGAGGCTGCCGAGAGTGAAAAACGGTGGTTTTGAGGATGGAATCCACAGTAAAGCAGAGAGGTCCAAAAGGTGTGGGGCATTTGAAGGGGTTCCCGGAGGCAGTGAGGACCAGCATGACTTTTGCCCGCTGGGGCCTTTGCTGTGGGAGCAGAGGCTGGACGTTTGCGTTTTTTGCACCGGAGGCTGCCGAGAGTGAAAAAAGGTGGTTTTGAGGAGAGATTCCACAGGAAAGCAGAGAGGTCCAAAAGGTGTGGGGCATTTGAAGGGGTTCCCGGAGGCAGTGAGGACCAGCATGACTTTTCCCCGCTGGGGCCTTTGCTGTGGGAGCAGCGGCTGGACGTTTGCGTTTTTTGCTCCGGAGGCTGCCGAGAGTTAAAAACGGTGGTTTTGAGGATGGAGTCCACAGGAAAGCAGAGAGGTCCAAAAGGTGTGGGGCATTTGAAGGGGTTCCCGGAGGCAGTGAGGACCAGCATGACTTTTCCCCCCTGAGACATTTGCTGTGGGAGCAGCGGCTGGACGTTTGTGTTTTTTGCTCTGGAGGCTGCCGAGAGTGAAAAACAGTGATTTTGAGGATGGATTCCACAGGAAAGCAGAGAGGTCCAAAAGGTGTGGGGCATTTGAAGGGGTTCCCGGAGGCAGTGAGGACCAGCATGACTTTTACCCGCTGGGGCCTTTGCTGTGGGAGCAGCGGCTGGACGTTTGTGTTTTTTGCTCCGGAGGCTGCCGAGAGTGAAAAAGAGTGGTTTTGAGGATGCATTAAACAGGAAAGCAGAGAGGTCCAAAAGGTGTAGGGCATTTGAAGGGGTTCCCGGAGGCAGTGAGGTCCAGCATGACTTGTCCCCCCTGAGACCTTTGCTGTGGGAGCAGCGGCTGGACGTTTGCGTTTTTTGCTCCGGAGGCTGCCGAGAGTGAAAAACGGTGGTTTTGAGGATGGAGTCCACAGGAAAGCAGAGAGGTCCAAAAGGTGTGGGGCATTTGAAGGGGTTCCCGGAGGCAGTGAGGACCAGCATGACTATTCCCCGCTGGGGCCTTTGCCATGGGAGCAGCGGCCGGACGTTTGCGTTTTTTGCTCCAGACACTACCGAGAGTTAATAACGGTGGTTTTGAGGATGGAGTCCACAGGAAAGCAGAGAGGTCCAAAAGGTGTGGGGCATTTGAAGGGGTTCCCGGAGGCAGTGAGGACCAGCATGACTTTTCCCCCCTGAGAACTTTGCTGTGGGAGCAGCGGCTGGACATTTGCGTTTTTTGCTACAGAGACTACCGAGGGTTAATAACGGTGGTTTTGAGGATGGAGTCCACAGGAAAGCAGAGAGGTCCAAAAGGTGTGGGGCATTTGAAGGGGTTCCCGGAGGCAGTGAGGACCAGCATGACTTTTCCCCCCTGAGACCTTTGCTGTGGGAGCAGCGGCTGGACGTTTGCGTTTTTTGCTACAGAGACTACCGAGAGTGAAAAACGGTGGTTTTGAGGATGGAGTCCACAGGAAAACAGAGAGTTCCAAAAGGTGTGGGGCATTTGAAGGGGTTCCCCGAGGCAGTGAGGACCAGCATGACTTTTCCGCCTTGGAACCTTTGCTGTGGGAGCAGCGGCTGGACGTTTGCGTTTTTTGCTACAGAGACTACCGAGGGTTAATAACGGTGGTTTTGAGGATGGAGTCCACAGGAAAGCAGAGAGGTCCAAAAGGTGTGGGGCATTTGAAGGGGTTCCCGGAGGCAGTGAGGACCAGCATGACTTTTCCCCCCTGAGACCTTTGCTGTAGGAGCAGCGGCTGGACGTCTGCGTTTTTTGCTACTAAGACTACCGAGGGTTAAAAACGGTGGTTTTGAGGATGGATTCCACAGGAAAGCAGAGAGGTCCAAAAGGTGTGGGGCATTTGAAGGGGTTCCCGGAGGCAGTGAGGACCAGCATGACTTTTCCCCCCTGAGACCTTTGCTGTGGGAGCAGCGGCTGGACGTTTGCGTTTTTTGCTCCGGAGGGTGCCGAGAGTGAAAAACGGTGATTTTGAGAATGGAGTCCACAGGAAAGCAGAGAGGTCCAAAAGGTGTGGGGCTTTTGAAAGGGTTCCCGGAGGCAGTGAGGACCAGCATGACTTTTCCTAGCTGGGGCTTTGCTGTGGGAGAAGTGGCTGGACGTTTGCGTTTTTTGCTCCGGAGGCTGCCGAGAGTGAAAAACGGTTGTTTTGAGGATGGATTCCACAGGAAAACAGAGAGGTCCAAAAGGTGTGGGGCATTTGAAGGGGTTCCCGGAGGCAGTGAGGACCAGCATGACTTTTGCCCGCTGGGGCCTTTGCTGTGGGAGCAGCGGCTGGACGTTTGCGTTTTTTGCTCCGGAGGCTGCTGAGAGTGAAACACGGTGGTTTTGAGGATGGAGTCCACAGGAAAGCAGAGAGGTCCAAAAGGTGTGGGGCATTTGAAGGGGTTCCCGGAGGCAGTGAGGACCAGCATGACTTTTCCCCCCTGAGACCTTTGCTGTAGGAGCAGCGGCTGGACGTCTGCGTTTTTTGCTACTAAGACTACCGAGGGTTAAAAACGGTGGTTTTGAGGATGGATTCCACAGGAAAGCAGAGAGGTCCAAAAGGTGTGGGGCATTTGAAGGGGTTCCCGGAGGCAGTGAGGACCAGCATGACTTTTCCCCCCTGAGACCTTTGCTGTGGGAGCAGCGGCTGGACGTTTGCGTTTTTTGCTCCGGAGGGTGCCGAGAGTGAAAAACGGTGATTTTGAGAATGGAGTCCACAGGAAAGCAGAGAGGTCCAAAAGGTGTGGGGCTTTTGAAAGGGTTCCCGGAGGCAGTGAGGACCAGCATGACTTTTCCTAGCTGGGGCTTTGCTGTGGGAGAAGTGGCTGGACGTTTGCGTTTTTTGCTCCGGAGGCTGCCGAGAGTGAAAAACGGTTGTTTTGAGGATGGATTCCACAGGAAAACAGAGAGTTCCAAAAGGTGTGGGGCATTTGAAGGGGTTCCCGGAGGCAGTGAGGACCAGCATGACTTTTGCCCGCTGGGGCCTTTGCTGTGGGAGCAGCGGCTGGACGTTTGCGTTTTTTGCTCCGGAGGCTGCCGAGAGTGAAAAACGGTGGTTTTGAGGATGGAGTCCGTAGGGAAGCCAAGAGGGCCCAAGTGTGTGGAGCTTTTGAAAGGGTTCCAGGAAGCAGTGAGGACCAGCATGACTTTTCCCCCCTGAGACCTTTGCTGTAGGAGCAGCGGCTGGACGTCTGCGTTTTTTGCTCCGGAGGCTGCCGAGAGTGAAAAACGGTGATTTTGAGGATGGAGTCCACAGGAAAGCAGAGAGGTCCAAAAGGTGTGGGGCTTTTGAAAGGGTTCCCGGAGGCAGTGAGGACCAGCATGACTTTTCCCCGCTGGGGCCTTTGCTGTGGGAGCAGCGGCTGGACGTTTGCGTTTTTTGCTCCGGAGGCTGCCGAGAGTGAAAAACGGTGGTTTTGAGGATGGAGTCCACAGGAAAGCAGAGAGGTCCAAAAGGTGTGGGGCATTTGAAGGGGTTCCCGGAGGCAGTGAGGACCAGCATGACATTTACCCGCTGGGGCCTTTGCTGTGGGAGCAGCGGCTGAACGTTTGCGTTTTTTGCTCCGGAGGCTGCCGAGAGTGAAAAACGGTGGTTTTGAGGATGGAATCCACAGTAAAGCAGAGAGGTCCAAAAGGTGTGGGGCATTTGAAGGGGTTCCCGGAGGCAGTGAGGACCAGCATGACTTTTGCCCGCTGGGGCCTTTGCTGTGGGAGCAGAGGCTGGACGTTTGCGTTTTTTGCACCGGAGGCTGCCGAGAGTGAAAAAAGGTGGTTTTGAGGAGAGATTCCACAGGAAAGCAGAGAGGTCCAAAAGGTGTGGGGCATTTGAAGGGGTTCCCGGAGGCAGTGAGGACCAGCATGACTTTTCCCCGCTGGGGCCTTTGCTGTGGGAGCAGCGGCTGGACGTTTGCGTTTTTTGCTCCGGAGGCTGCCGAGAGTTAAAAACGGTGGTTTTGAGGATGGAGTCCACAGGAAAGCAGAGAGGTCCAAAAGGTGTGGGGCATTTGAAGGGGTTCCCGGAGGCAGTGAGGACCAGCATGACTTTTCCCCCCTGAGACATTTGCTGTGGGAGCAGCGGCTGGACGTTTGTGTTTTTTGCTCTGGAGGCTGCCGAGAGTGAAAAACAGTGATTTTGAGGATGGATTCCACAGGAAAGCAGAGAGGTCCAAAAGGTGTGGGGCATTTGAAGGGGTTCCCGGAGGCAGTGAGGACCAGCATGACTTTTCCCCGCTGGGGCCTTTGCTGTGGGAGCAGCGGCTGGACGTTTGTGTTTTTTGCTCCGGAGGCTGCCGAGAGTGAAAAAGAGTGGTTTTGAGGATGCATTAAACAGGAAAGCAGAGAGGTCCAAAAGGTGTAGGGCATTTGAAGGGGTTCCCGGAGGCAGTGAGGTCCAGCATGACTTGTCCCCCCTGAGACCTTTGCTGTGGGAGCAGCGGCTGGACGTTTGCGTTTTTTGCTCCGGAGGCTGCCGAGAGTGAAAAACGGTGGTTTTGAGGATGGAGTCCACAGGAAAGCAGAGAGGTCCAAAAGGTGTGGGGCATTTGAAGGGGTTCCCGGAGGCAGTGAGGACCAGCATGACTATTCCCCGCTGGGGCCTTTGCCATGGGAGCAGCGGCCGGACGTTTGCGTTTTTTGCTCCAGACACTACCGAGAGTTAATAACGGTGGTTTTGAGGATGGAGTCCACAGGAAAGCAGAGAGGTCCAAAAGGTGTGGGGCATTTGAAGGGGTTCCCGGAGGCAGTGAGGACCAGCATGACTTTTCCCCCCTGAGAACTTTGCTGTGGGAGCAGCGGCTGGACATTTGCGTTTTTTGCTACAGAGACTACCGAGGGTTAATAACGGTGGTTTTGAGGATGGAGTCCACAGGAAAGCAGAGAGGTCCAAAAGGTGTGGGGCATTTGAAGGGGTTCCCGGAGGCAGTGAGGACCAGCATGACTTTTCCCCCCTGAGACCTTTGCTGTGGGAGCAGCGGCTGGACGTTTGCGTTTTTTGCTACAGAGACTACCGAGAGTGAAAAACGGTGGTTTTGAGGATGGAGTCCACAGGAAAACAGAGAGTTCCAAAAGGTGTGGGGCATTTGAAGGGGTTCCCCGAGGCAGTGAGGACCAGCATGACTTTTCCGCCTTGGAACCTTTGCTGTGGGAGCAGCGGCTGGACGTTTGCGTTTTTTGCTACAGAGACTACCGAGGGTTAATAACGGTGGTTTTGAGGATGGAGTCCACAGGAAAGCAGAGAGGTCCAAAAGGTGTGGGGCATTTGAAGGGGTTCCCGGAGGCAGTGAGGACCAGCATGACTTTTCCCCGCTGGGGCCTTTGCTGTGGGAGCAGCGGCTGGACGTTTGCGTTTTTTGCTCCGGAGGCTGCCGAGAGTGAAAAACGGTGGATTTGAGGATGCATTCAACAGGAAAGCAGAGAGGTCCAAAAGGTGTGGGGCATTTGAAGGGGTTCCCGGAGGCAGTGAGGTCCAGCATGACTTTTCCCCCCTGAGACCTTTGCTGTGGGAGCAGCGGCTGGACGTTTGCGTTTTTTGCTCCGGAGGCTGCCGAGAGTTAAAAACAGTGGTTTTGAGGCTGGAGTCCACAGGAAAGCAGAGAGGTCCAAAAGGTGTGGGGCATTTGAAGGGGTTCCCGGAGGCAGTGAGGACCAGCATGACTTTTCCCCGCTGGGGCCTTTGCCGTGGGAGCAGCGGCTGGACGTTTGCGTTTTTTGCTCCGGAGGCTGCCGAGGGTTAATAACGGTGGTTTTGAGGATGGAGTCCACAGGAAAGCAGAGAGGTCCAAAAGGTGTGGGGCATTTGAAGGGGTTCCCGGAGGCAGTGAGGACCAGCATGACTTTTCCCCGCTGGGGCCTTTGCTGTGGGAGCAGCGGCTGGACGTTTGCGTTTTATGCTACAGAGACTACAGAGAGTGAAAAACGGTGGTTTTGAGGATGGAGTCCACAGGAAAACAGAGAGTTCCAAAAGGTGTGGGGCATTTGAAGGGCTTCCCCGAGGCAGTGAGGACCAGCATGACTTTTCCGCCTTGGAAGCTTTGCTGTGGGAGCAGCGGCTGGACGTTTGCGTTTTTTGCTACAGAGACTACCGAGGGTTAAAAACGGTTGTTTTGAGGATGGAGTCCACAGGAAAGCAGAGAGGTCCAAAAGGTGTGGGGCATTTGAAGGGGTTCCCGGAAGCAGTGAGGACCAGCATGACTTTTCCCCGCTGGGGCCTTTGCCGTGGGAGCAGCGGCTGGACGTTTGCGTTATTTGCTCCACAGGGTGCCGAGAGTGAAAAACAGTGATTTTGAGGATGCTTTCAACAGTAAAGCAGAGAGCTCCAAAAGGTGTGGGGCATTTGAAGGGGTTCCTGGAGGCAGTGAGGACCAGCATAACTTTTCCCCGCTGGGGCCTTTGCTGTGGGAGCAGTGGCTGGACGTTTGGGTTTTTTGCTCCGGAGGCTGCCGAGAGAGAAAAACGGTGGTTTTGAGGCTGGAGTCCACAGGAAAGCAGAGAGGTCCAAAAGGTGTGGGGCATTTGAAGGGGTTCCCGGAGGCAGTGAGGACCAGCATGACTTTTCCCCGCTGGGGCCTTTGCCGTGGGAGCAGCGGCTGGACGTTTGCGTTTTTTGCTACAGAGACTACCGAGGGTTAAAAACGGTGGTTTTGAGGATGGAGTCCACAGGAAAGCAGATAGGTCCAAAAGGTGTGGGGCATTTGAAGGGGTTCCCGGAGGCAGTGAGGACCAGCATGACTTTTCCCCCCTGAGACCTTTGCTGTGGCAGCAGCGGCTGGACGTTTGTGTTTTTTGCTCCGGAGGCTGCCGAGAATGAAAAACAGTGATTTTGACGTTAGAGTCCACAGGAAAGCAGGGAGGTCCAAAAGGTGTGGGGCATTTGAAGGGGTTCCCGGAGGCAGTGAGGACCAGCATGACTTTTCCCTGCTGGGGCCTTTGCTGTGGGAGCAGCGGCTGGACGTTTGCGTTTTTTGCTCCGGAGGCTGCCGAGAGTGAAAAATGGTGGTTTTGAGGATGGAGTCCACAGGAAAGCAGAGAGGTCCAAAAGGTGTTTGGCATTTGAAGGGGTTCCCGGAGGCAGTGAGGACCAGCATGACTTTTCCCCGCTGGGGCCTTTGCTGTGGGAGCAGCGGCTGGACGTTTGCGCTTTTTACTCCGGAGGCTGCCGAGAGTGAAAAACGGTGGTTTTGAGGATGGAGTCCACAGGAAAGCAGAGAGGTCTAAAAGGTGTGGGGCATTTGAAGGGGTTCCCGGAGGCAGTGAGGACCAGCATGACTTTTCCCCGCTGGGGCCTTTGCTGTGGGAGCAGCGGCTGGACGTTTGCGTTTTTTGCTCCGGAGGCTGCCGAGAGTGAAAAACGGTGGTTTTGAGGATGGATTCCACAGGATAGCAGAGAGGTCCAAAAGGTGTGGGGCATTTGAAGGGGTTCCCGGAGGCAGTGAGGACCAGCATGACTTTTCCCCGCTGGAGCCTTTCCTGTGGGAGCAGCGGCTGGACGTTTGCGTTTTTTGCTCCGGAGGCTGCCGAGAGTGAAAAACGGTTTTTTTGAGGATGGATTCCACAGGAAAATAGAGAGGTCCAAAAGGTGTGGGGCATTTGAAGGGGTTCCCGGAGGCAGTGAGGACCAGCATGACTTTTCAGCCTTGGAACCTTTGCTGTAGGAGCAGCGGCTGGACGTTTGCGTTTTTTGCTACAGAGACTACCGAGGGTTAAAAACGGTGGTTTTGAGGATGGAGTCCACAGGAAAGCAGAGAGGTCTAAAAGGTGTGGGGCATTTGAAGGGCTTCCCCGAGGCAGTGAGGACCAGCATGACTTTTCCGCCTTGGAAACTTTGCTGTGGGAGCAGCGGCTGGACGTTTGCGTTTTTTGCTCCGGAGGCTGCCGAGAGTGAAAAACGGTGGTTTTGAGGCTAGAGTCCATAGGGAAGCAGAGAGGGCCCAAGTGTGTGGGGCATTTGAAGGGGTTCCCGGAGGCAGTGAGGACCAGCATGACTTTTCCCCCCTGAGACCTTTGCTGTGGGAGCAGCGGCTGGACGTTTGCGTTTTTTGCTACAGAGACTACCGAGAGTGAAAAACGGTGGATTTGAGGATGGAGTCCACAGGAAAACAGAGAGTTCCAAAAGGTGTGGGGCATTTGAAGGGCTTCCCCGAGGCAGTGAGGACCAGCATGACTTTTCCGCCTTGGAACCTTTGCTGTGGGAGCAGCGGCTGGACGTTTGCGTTTTTTGCTACAGAGACTACCGAGGGTTAAAAACGGTGGTTTTGAGGATGGATTCCACAGGAAAGCAGAGAGGTCCAAAAGGTGTGGGGCATTTGAAGGGGTTCCCGGAAGCAGTGAGGACCAGCATGACTTTTCCCCGCTGGGGCCTTTGCCGTGGGAGCAGCGGCTGGACGTTTGCGTTATTTGCTCCACAGGCTGCCGAGAGTGAAAAACAGTGATTTTGAGGATGCTTTCAACAGGAAAGCAGAGAGGTCCAAAAGGTGTGGGGCATTTGAAGGGGTTTCTGGAGGCAGTGAGGACCAGCATAACTTTTCCCCGCTGGGGCCTTTGCTGTGGGAGCAGTGGCTGGACGTTTGCGTTTTTTGCTCCGGAGGCTGCCGAGAGTGAAACACGGTGGTTTTGAGGCTGGAGTCCACAGGAAAGCAGAGAGGTCCAAAAGGTGTGGGGCATTTGAAGGGGTTCCCGGAGGCAGTGAGGACCAGCATGACTTTTCAGCCTTGGAACCTTTGCTGTAGGAGCAGCGGCTGGACGTTTGCGTTTTTTGCTACAGAGACTACCGAGGGTTAAAAACGGTGGTTTTGAGGATGGAGTCCACAGGAAAGCAGAGAGGTCCAAAAGGTGTGGGGCATTTGAAGGGCTTCCCCGAGGCAGTGAGGACCAGCATGACTTTTCCGCCTTGGAACCTTTGCTGTGGGAGCAGCGGCTGGACGTTTGCGTTTTTCACTTTAGAGGCTGCCGTGGGTTAAAAACGGTGGTTTTGAGGCTAGAGTCCACAGGAAAGCAGAGAGGTCTAAAAGGTGTGGGGCATTTGAAGGGGTTCCCGGAGGCAGTGAGGACCAGCATGACTTTTCCCCGCTGGGGCCTTTGCTGTGGGAGCAGCGGCTGGACGTTTGCGTTTTTTGCTCCGGAGGCTGCCGAGAGTGAAAAACGGTGGTTTTGAGGATGCATTCAACAGGAAAGCAGAGAGGTCCAAAAGGTGTGGGGCATTTGAAGGGGTTCCCGGAGGCAGTGAGGTCCAGCATGACTTTTCCCCCCTGAGACCTTTGCTGTGGGAGCAGCGGCTGGACGTTTGTGTTTTTTGCTCCGGAGGCTGCCGAGACTGAAAAACAGTGATTTTGAGGTTAGAGTCCACAGGAAAACAGAGAGGTCCAAAAGGTGTGGGGCATTTGAAGGGGTTCCCGGAGGCAGTGAGGACCAGCATGACTTTTCCCCGCTGGGGTCTTTTCTGTGGGAGCAGCGGCTGGACGTTTGCGTTTTTTGCTCCGGAGGCTGCCGAGAGTGAAAAATGGTGGTTTTGAGGATGGATTCCACAGGAAAGCAGAGAGGTCAAAAAGGTGTGGGGCATTTGAAGGGGTTCCCGGAGGCAGTGAGGACCAGCATGACTTTTCCCCGCTGGGGCCTTTCCTGTGGGAGCAGCGGCTGGACGTTTGCGTTTTTTGCTCCGGAGGCTGCCGAGAGTGAAAAACGGTTTTTTTGAGGATGGATTCCACAGGAAAATAGAGAGGTCCAAAAGGTGTGGGGCATTTGAAGGGGTTCCCGGAGGCAGTGAGGACCAGCATGACTTTTCAGCCTTGGAACCTTTGCTGTAGGAGCAGCGGCTGGACGTTTGCGGTTTTTGCTACAGAGACTACCGAGGGTTAAAAACGGTGGTTTTGAGGATGGAGTCCACAGGAAAGCAGAGAGGTCTAAAAGGTGTGGGGCATTTGAAGGGCTTCCCCGAGGCAGTGAGGACCAGCATGACTTTTCCGCCTTGGAACCTTTGCTGTGGGAGCAGCGGCTGGACGTTTGCGTTTTTTGCTCCGGAGGCTGCCGAGAGTGAAAAACGGTGGTTTTGAGGCTAGAGTCCATAGGGAAGCAGAGAGGGCCCAAGTGTGTGGGGCATTTGAAGGGGTTCCCGGAGGCAGTGAGGACCAGCATGACTTTTCCCCCCTGAGACCTTTGCTGTGGGAGCAGCGGCTGGACGTTTGCGTTTTTTGCTACAGAGACTACCGAGAGTGAAAAACGGTGGATTTGAGGATGGAGTCCACAGGAAAACAGAGAGGTCCAAAAGGTGTGGGGCATTTGAAGGGCTTCCCCGAGGCAGTGAGGACCAGCATGACTTTTCCGCCTTGGAACCTTTGCTGTGGGAGCAGCGGCTGGACGTTTGCGTTTTTTGCTACAGAGACTACCGAGGGTTAAAAACGGTGGTTTTGAGGATGGATTCCACAGGAAAGCAGAGAGGTCCAAAAGGTGTGGGGCATTTGAAGGGGTTCCCGGAGGCAGTGAGGACCAGCATGACTTTTCCCCGCTGGGGCCTTTGCCGTGGGAGCAGCGGCTGGACGTTTGCGTTATTTGCTCCACAGGCTGCCGAGAGTGAAAAACAGTGATTTTGAGGATGCTTTCAACAGGAAAGCAGAGAGGTCCAAAAGGTGTGGGGCATTTGAAGGGGTTTCTGGAGGCAGTGAGGACCAGCATAACTTTTCCCCGCTGGGGCCTTTGCTGTGGGAGCAGTGGCTGGACGTTTGCGTTTTTTGCTCCGGAGGCTGCCGAGAGTGAAACACGGTGGTTTTGAGGCTGGAGTCCACAGGAAAGCAGAGAGGTCCAAAAGGTGTGGGGCATTTGAAGGGGTTCCCGGAGGCAGTGAGGACCAGCATGACTTTTCAGCCTTGGAACCTTTGCTGTAGGAGCAGCGGCTGGACGTTTGCGTTTTTTGCTACAGAGACTACCGAGGGTTAAAAACGGTGGTTTTGAGGATGGAGTCCACAGGAAAGCAGAGAGGTCCAAAAGGTGTGGGGCATTTGAAGGGCTTCCCCGAGGCAGTGAGGACCAGCATGACTTTTCCGCCTTGGAACCTTTGCTGTGGGAGCAGCGGCTGGACGTTTGCGTTTTTCACTTTAGAGGCTGCCGTGGGTTAAAAACGGTGGTTTTGAGGCTAGAGTCCACAGGAAAGCAGAGAGGTCTAAAAGGTGTGGGGCATTTGAAGGGGTTCCCGGAGGCAGTGAGGACCAGCATGACTTTTCCCCGCTGGGGCCTTTGCTGTGGGAGCAGCGGCTGGACGTTTGCGTTTTTTGCTCCGGAGGCTGCCGAGAGTGAAAAACGGTGGTTTTGAGGATGCATTCAACAGGAAAGCAGAGAGGTCCAAAAGGTGTGGGGCATTTGAAGGGGTTCCCGGAGGCAGTGAGGTCCAGCATGACTTTTCCCCCCTGAGACCTTTGCTGTGGGAGCAGCGGCTGGACGTTTGTGTTTTTTGCTCCGGAGGCTGCCGAGACTGAAAAACAGTGATTTTGAGGTTAGAGTCCACAGGAAAACAGAGAGGTCCAAAAGGTGTGGGGCATTTGAAGGGGTTCCCGGAGGCAGTGAGGACCAGCATGACTTTTCCCCGCTGGGGCCTTTGCTGTGGGAGCAGCGGCTGGACGTTTGCGTTTTTTGCTCCGGAGGCTGCCGAGAGTGAAAAATGGTGGTTTTGAGGATGGATTCCACAGGAAAGCAGAGAGGTCAAAAAGGTGTGGGGCATTTGAAGGGGTTCCCGGAGGCAGTGAGGACCAGCATGACTTTTCCCCGCTGGGGCCTTTGCTGTGGGAGCAGCGGCTGGACGTTTGCGCTTTTTGCTCTACAGGCTACCGAGAGTGAAAAACGGTGGTTTTGAGGATGGAGTCCACAGGAAAGCAGAGAGCTCCAAAAGGTGTGGGGCATTTGAAGGGGTTCCCGGAGGCAGTGAGGACCAGCATGACTTTTCCGCTTTGGAACCTTTGCTGTGGGAGCAGCGGCTGGACGTTTGCCTTTTTTGCTACAGAGACTACCGAGGGTTAAAAACGGTGGTTTTGAGGATGGATTCCACAGGAAAGCAGAGAGGTCCAAAAGGTGTGGGGCATTTGAAGGGGTTCCGGAGGCAGTGAGGACCAGCATGACTTTTCCCCCCTGAGACCTTTGCTGTGGGAGCAGCGGCTGGACGTTTGTGTTTTTTGCTCTGGAGGCTGCCGAGAGTGAAAACAGTGATTTTGAGGTTAGAGTCCACAGGAAAGCAGAGAGGTCCAAAAGGTGTGGGGCATTTGAAGGGGTTCCCAGAGGCAGTGAGGACCAGCATGACTTTTCCCCGCTGGGGCCTTTGCTGTGGGAGCAGCGGCTGGACGTTTGCGTTTTTTGCTCCGGAGGCTGCCGAGAGTGAAAAATGGTGGTTTTGAGGATGGAGTCCACAGGAAAGCAGAGAGGTCCAAAAGGTGTGGGGCATTTGAAGGGGTTCCCGGAGGCAGTGAGGACCAGCATGACTTTTCCCCGCTGGGGCCTTTGCTGTGGGAGCAGCGGCTGGAGGTTTGCGCTTTTTGCTCTACAGGCTGCCGAGAGTGAAAAACGGTGGTTTTGAGGATGGAGTCCACAGGAAAGCAGAGAGGTCCAAAAGGTGTGGGGCATTTGAAGGGGTTCCCGGAGGCAGTGAGGACCAGCATGACTTTTCCGCCTTGGAACCTTTGCTGTGGGAGCAGCGGCTGGACGTTTGCCTTTTTTGCTACAGAGACTACCGAGGGTTAAAAACGGTGGTTTTGAGGATGGATTCCACAGGAAAGCAGAGAGGTCCAAAAGGTGTGGGGCATTTGAAGGGGTTCCCGGAGGCAGTGAGGACCAGCATGACTTTTCCCCCCTGAGACCTTTGCTGTGGGAGCAGCGGCTGGACGTTTGTGTTTTTTGCTCCGGAGGCTGCCGAGAGTGAAAACAGTGATTTTGAGGTTAGAGTCCACAGGAAAGCAGAGAGGTCCAAAAGGTGTGGGGCATTTGAAGGGGTTCCCAGAGGCAGTGAGGACCAGCATGACTTTTCCCCGCTGGGGCCTTTGCTGTGGGAGCAGCGGCTGGACTTTTGCGTTTTTTGCTACAGAGACTACCGAGGGTTAATAACCGTGGTTTTGAGGATGGTTTCCACAGGAAAGCAGGGAGGTCCAAAAGGTGTGAGGCATTTGAAGGGGTTCCCGGAGGCAGTGAGGACCAGCATGGCTTTTCCGCCTTGGAACCTTTGCTGTAGGAGCAGCGGCTGGACGTTTGCGTTTTTTGCTACACAGACTACCGAGGGTTAATAACGGTGGTTTTGAGGCTAGAGTTCACAGGAAAGCAGAGAGGTCTAAAAGGTGTGGGGTATTTGAAGGGGTTCCCGGAGGCAGTGAGGACCAGCATGACTTTTCCCCCCTGAGACCTTTGCTGTGGAAGCAGCCGCTGGACGTTTGTGTTTTTTGCTCCGGAGGCTGCTGAGAGTTAAAAACGGTGGTTTTGAGGATGGAGTCCACAGGAAAGCAGAGAGGTCCAAAAGGTGTGGGGCATTTGAAGGGGTTCCCGGAGGCAGTGAGGACCACCATGACTTTTCCCCGCTGGGGCCTTTGCTGTGGGAGCAGCGGCTGGACGTTTGCGTTTTTTGCTCCGGAGGCTGCCGATAATGCAAAACGGTGGTTTTGATGATGGAGTCCACAGGAAAACAGAGAGGTCCAAAAGGTGTGGGTCATTTGAAGGGGTTTCCGGAGGCATTGAGGACCAGCATGACTTTTCCCCGCTGGGGCCTTTGCTGTGGGACCAGCGGCTAAACGTTTGCGTTTTTTGCTCCGGAGGCTGCCGAGAGCTAAAAACGGTGGTTATGAGGATGGAGTACACAGGAAAGCAGAGTGGTCCAAAACGTGTGCGGCATTTGAAGGGGTTCCCGGAGGCAGTGAGGACCAGCATGACTTTTCCCCGCTGGGGCCTTTGCTGTGGGGCCAGCGGCTGGACGTTTGCGTTTTTTGCTCCGGATGCTGCCGAGAGTGAAAAACGGTGGTTTTGAGGCTAGAGTCCGTAGGAAAGCAGAGAGGCCCCAAGTGTGTGGGGCGTCTGAAGGGGTTCCCGGAGGCAGTGAGGACCAGCATGACTTTTCCCCGCTGGGGCCTTTGCCGTGGGAGCAGCGGCTGGACGTTTGCGCTTTTTGCTCCTGAGTCTGCCAAGAGTGAAAAACAGTCATTTTGAGGATAGAGTCCACAGGAAAACAGAGAGGTCCAAAAGGTGTGGGGCATTTGAAGGGGTTCCCGGAGGCAGTGAGGACCATCATTACTTTTCCCCGCTGGGGCCTTTGCTGTGGGAGCAGCGGCTGGACGTTTGCGTATTTTGCTCCGGAGGCTGCCGAGAGCTAAAAACGGTGGTTTTGAGGATGCATTCCACAGGAAAGCAGAGAGTTCCAAAAGGTGTGGGTCATTTGAAGGGCTTCCCCGAGGCAGTGAGGACCAGCATGACTTTTCCCCGCTGGGGCCTTTGCTGTGGGAGCAGCGGCTGGACGTTTGCGTTTTTCACTTTAGAGGCTGCCGTGGGTTAAAAACAGTGGTTTTGAGGCTAGAGTCCACAGGAAAGCAGAGAGGTCTAAAAGGTGTGGCGTATTTGAAGGGGTTCCCGGAGGCAGTGAGGACCACCATGACTTTTCCCCGCTGGGGCCTTTGCTGTGGGAGCAGCGGCTGGACGTTTGCGTTTTTTGCTCCAGAGGCTGCCGAGAGTGAAAAACGGTGGTTTTGAAGATGGATTCCACAGGAAAGCACAGAGGTCCAAAAGGTGTGGGGCATTTGAAGGGGTTCCCGGAAGCAGTGAGGACCAGCATGACTTTTCCCCGCTGGGGCCTTTGCCGTGGGAGCAGCGGCTGGACGTTTGCGTTATTTGCTCCACAGGCTGCCGAGAGTGAAAAACAGTGATTTTGAGGATGCTTTCAACAGGAAAGCAGAGAGGTCCAAAAGGTGTGGGGCATTTGAAGGGGTTTCTGGAGGCAGTGAGGACCAGCATAACTTTTCCCTGCTGGGGCCTTTGCTGTGGGAGCAGTGGCTGGACGTTTGCGTTTTTTGCTCCGGAGGCTGCCGAGAGTGAAAAACGGTGGTTTTGAGGCTGGAGTCCACAGGAAAGCAGAGAGGTCCAAAAGGTGTGGGGCATTTGAAGGGGTTCCCGGAGGCAGTGAGGACCAGCATGACTTTTCCCCGCTGGGGCCTTTGCCGTGGGAGCAGCGGCTGGACGTTTGCGTTTTTTGCTACAGAGACTACCGAGGGTTAAAAACGGTGGTTTTGAGGATGGAGTCCACAGGAAAGCAGAGAGGTCCAAAAGGTGTGGGGCATTTGAAGGGGTTCCCGGAGGCAGTGAGGACCAGCATGACTTTTCCCCCCTGAGACCTTTGCTGTGGGAGCAGCGGCTGGACGTTTGTGTTTTTTGCTCCGGAGGCTGCCGAGAGTGAAAAACAGTGATTTTGAGGTTAGAGTCCACAGGAAAGCAGGGAGGAGCAAAAGGTGTGGGGCATTTGAAGGGGTTCCCGGAGGCAGTGAGGACCAGCATGACTTTTCCCCGCTGGGGCCTTTGCTGTGGGAGCAGCGGCTGGACGTTTGCGTTTTTTGCTCCGGAGGCTGCCGAGAGTGAAAAATGGTGGTTTTGAGGATGGAGTCCACAGGAAAGCAGAGAGGTCCAAAAGGTGTGGGGCATTTGAAGGGGTTCCCGGAGGCAGTGAGGACCAGCATGACTTTTCCCCGCTGGGGCCTTTGCTGTGGGAGCAGCGGCTGGACGTTTGCGCTTTTTGCTCCGGAGGCTGCCGAGAGTGAAAAACGGTGGTTTTGAGGATGGAGTCCACAGGAAAGCAGAGAGGTCTAAAAGGTTTGGCGCATTTGAAGGGGTTCCCGGAGGCAGTGAGGACCAGCATGACTTTTCCCCGCTGGGGCCTTTGCTGTGGGAGCAGCGGCTGGACGTTTGCGTTTTTTGCTCCGGAGGCTGCCGAGAGTGAAAAACGGTGGTTTTGAGGATGGATTCCACAGGATAGCAGAGAAGTCCAAAAGGTGTGGGGCATTTGAAGGGGTTCCCGGAGGCAGTGAGGACCAGCATGACTTTTCCCCGCTGGAGCCTTTCCTGTGGGAGCAGCGGCTGGACGTTTGCGTTTTTTGCTCCGGAGGCTGCCGAGAGTGAAAAACGGTGGTTTTGAGGATGGATTCCACAGGAAAATAGAGAGGTCCAAAAGGTGTGGGGCATTTGAAGGGGTTCCCGGAGGCAGTGAGGACCAGCATGACTTTTCAGCCTTGGAACCTTTGCTGTAGGAGCAGCGGCTGGACGTTTGCGTTTTTTGCTACAGAGACTACCGAGGGTTAAAAACGGTGGTTTTGAGGATGGAGTCCACAGGAAAGCAGAGAGGTCCAAAAGGTGTGGGGCATTTGAAGGGGTTCCCGGAGGCAGTGAGGACCAGCATGACTTTTCCCCGCTGGAGCCTTTGCTGTGGGAGCAGCGGCTGGACGTTTGCGTTTTTTGCTCCGGAGGCTGCCGAGAGTGAAAAACGGTGGTTTTGAGGATGCATTCAACAGGAAAGCAGAGAGGTCCAAAAGGTGTGGGGCATTTGAAGGGGTTCCCGGAGGCCGTGAGGTCCAGCATGACTTTTCCCCCCTGAGACCTTTGCTGTGGGAGCAGCGGCTGGACGTTTGTGTTTTTTGCTCCGGAGGCTGCCGAGACTGAAAAACAGTGATTTTGAGGTTAGAGTCCACAGGAAAACAGAGAGGTCCAAAAGGTGTGGGGCATTTGAAGGGGTTCCCGGAGGCAGTGAGGACCAGCATGACTTTACCCCTCTGGGGCCTTTGCTGTGGGAGCAGCGGCTGGACGTTTGCGTTTTTTGCTCCGGAGGCTGCCGAGAGTGAAAAATGGTGGTTTTGAGGATGGAGTCCACAGGAAAGCAGAGAGGTCCAAAAGGTGTGGGGCATTTGAAGGGGTTCCCGGAGGCAGTGAGGACCAGCATGACTTTTCCCCGCTGGGGCCTTTGCTGTGGGAGCAGCGGCTGGACGTTTGCGCTTTTTGCTCCGGAGGCTGCCGAGAGTGAAAAACGGTGGTTTTGAGGATGGAGTCCACAGGAAAGCAGAGAGGTCCAAAAGGTGTGGGGCATTTGAAGGGGTTCCCGGAGGCAGTGAGGACCAGCATGACTTTTCCCCGCTGGGGCCTTTGCTGTGGGACCAGCGGCTGGACATTTGCGTTTTTTGCTACAGAGACTACCGAGGGTTAATAACGGTGGTTTTGAGGATGGAGTCCACAGGAAAGCAGAGAGGTCCAAAAGGTGTGGGGCATTTGAAGGGGTTCCCGGAGGCAGTGAGGACCAGCATGACTTTTCCGCCTTGGAACCTTTGCTGTGGGAGCAGCGGCTGGACGTTTGCGTTTTTTGCTACAGAGACTACCGAGGGTTAAAAACGGTGGTTTTGAGGATGGATTCCACAGGAAAGCAGAGAGGTCCAAAAGGTGTGGGGCATTTGAAGGGGTTCCCGGAGGCAGTGAGGACCAGCATGACTTTTACCCGCTGGGGCCTTTGCTGTGGGAGCAGCGGCTGGACGTTTGCGTATTTTGCTCCGGAGGCTGCCGAGAGTGAAAAACAGTGATTTTGAGGTTAGAATCCAGAGGAAAGCAGAGAGGTCCAAAAGGTGTGGGGCATTTGAAGGGGTTCCCAGAGGCAGTGAGGACCAGCATGACTTTTCCCCGCTGGGGCCTTTGCTGTGGGAGCAGCGGCTGGACGTTTGCGTTTTTTGCTCCGGAGGATGCCGAGAGTGAAAAACGGTGGTTTTGAGGATGGATTCCACAGGAAAATAGAGAGGTCCAAAAGGTGTGGGGCATTTGAAGGGGTTCCCGGAGGCAGTGAGGACCAGCATGACTTTTCAGCCTTGGAACCTTTGCTGTAGGAGCAGCGGCTGGACGTTTGCGTTTTTTGCTACACAGACTACCGAGGGTTAATAACGGTGGTTTTGAGGCTAGAGTCCACAGGAAAGCAGAGAGGTCTAAAAGGTGTGGGGTATTTGAAGGGGTTCCCGGAGGCAGTGAGGACCAGCATGACTTTTCCCCCCTGAGACCTTTGCTGTGGAAGCAGCCGCTGGACGTTTGTGTTTTTTGCTCCGGAGGCTGCTGAGAGTTTAAAAACGGTGGTTTTGAGGATGGAGTCCACAGGAAAGTAGAGAGGTCCAAAAGGTGTGGGGCATTTGAAGGGGTTCCCGGAGGCAGTGAGGATCACCATGACTTTTCCCCGCTGGGGCCTTTGCTGTGGGAGCAGCGGCTGGACGTTTGCGTTTTTTGCTCCGGAGGCTGCCGATAATGCAAAACGGTGGTTTTGATGATGGAGTCCACAGGAAAACAGAGAGGTCCAAAAGGTGTGTGTCATTTGAAGGGGTTTCCGGAGGCAGTGAGGAACAGCATGACTTTTCCCCGCTGGGGCCTTTGCTGTGGGACCAGCGGCTAAACGTTTGCGTTTTTTGCTCTGGAGGCTGCCGAGAGCTAAAAACGGTGGTTATGAGGATGGAGTCCACAGGAAAGCAGAGAGGTCCAAAAGGTGTGGGGCATTTGAAGGGGTTCCCGGAGGCAGTGAGGACCAGCATGACTTTTCCGCCTTGAAATCTTTGCTGTGGGAGCAGCGGCTGGACGTTTGCGTTTCTTGCTCCGGAGGCTGCCTAGAGTTAAAAACAGTGGTTTTGAGGATGGAGTCCACAGGAAAGCAGAGAGGTCCAAAAGGTGTGGGGCATTTGAAGGGGTTCTCGGAGGCAGTGAGGACCAGCATGACTTTTACCCGCTGGGGCCTTTGCTGTGGGAGCAGCGGCTGGACGTTTGCGTATTTTGCTCCGGAGGCTGCCGAGAGTGAAAAACCGTGATTTTGAGGTTAGAATCCAGAGGAAAGCAGAGAGGTCCAAAAGGTGTGGGGCATTTGAAGGGGTTCCCAGAGGCAGTGAGGACCAGCATGACTTTTCCCCGCTGGGGCCTTTGCTGTGGGAGCAGCGGCTGGACGTTTGCGTTTTTTGCTCCGGAGGATGCCGAGAGTGAAAAACGGTGGTTTTGAGGATGGATTCCACAGGAAAATAGAGAGGTCCAAAAGGTGTGGGGCATTTGAAGGGGTTCCTGGAGGCAGTGAGGACCAGCATGACTTTTCAGCCTTGGAACCTTTGCTGTAGGAGCAGCGGCTGGACGTTTGCGTTTTTTGCTACACAGACTACCGAGGGTTAATAACGGTGGTTTTGAGGCTAGAGTCCACAGGAAAGCAGAGAGGTCTAAAAGGTGTGGGGTATTTGAAGGGGTTCCCGGAGGCAGTGAGGACCAGCATGACTTTTCCCCCCTGAGACCTTTGCTGTGGAAGCAGCCGCTGGACGTTTGTGTTTTTTGCTCCGGAGGCTGCTGAGAGTTTAAAAACGGTGGTTTTGAGGATGGAGTCCACAGGAAAGCAGAGAGGTCCAAAAGGTGTGGGGCATTTGAAGGGGTTCCCGGAGGCAGTGAGGACCACCATGACTTTTCCCCGCTGGGGCCTTTGCTGTGGGAGCAGCGGCTGGACGTTTGCGTTTTTTGCTCCGGAGGCTGCCGATAATGCAAAACGGTGGTTTTGATGATGGAGTCCACAGGAAAACAGAGAGGTCCAAAAGGTGTGTGTCATTTGAAGGGGTTTCCGGAGGCAGTGAGGAACAGCATGACTTTTCCCCGCTGGGGCCTTTGCTGTGGGACCAGCGGCTAAACGTTTGCGTTTTTTGCTCCGGAGGCTGCCGAGAGCTAAAAACGGTGGTTATGAGGATGGAGTCCACAGGAAAGCAGAGAGGTCCAAAAGGTGTGGGGCATTTGAAGGGGTTCCCGGAGGCAGTGAGGACCAGCATGACTTTTCCGCCTTGAAATCTTTGCTGTGGGAGCAGCGGCTGGACACTTGCGTTTCTTGCTCCGGAGGCTGCCTAGAGTTAAAAACAGTGGTTTTGAGGATGGAGTCCACAGGAAAGCAGAGAGGTCCAAAAGGTGTGGGGCATTTGAAGGGGTTCCCGGAGGCAGTGAGGACCAGCATGACTTTTCCCCGCTGGGGCCTTTGCTGTGGGAGCAGCGGCTGGACGTTTGCGTTTCTTGATCCGAAGGCTGCCGAGAGTTAAAAACGGTGGTTTTGAGGATGGAGTCCACAGGAAAACAGAGAGGTCCAAAAGGTGTGGGGCATTTGAAGGGGTTCTCGGAGGCAGTGAGGACCAGCATGACTTTTCCCCGCTGGGGCCTTTGCTGTGGGAGCAGCGGCTGGACGTTTGCGTTTTTTGTTACTGAGACTACCGAGGGTTAAAAACGGTGGTTTTGAGGATGGATTCCACAGGAAAGCAGAGAGGTCCAAAAGGTGTGGGGCATTTGAAGGGGTTCCCGGAGGCAGTGAGGACCAGCATGACTTTTCCGCCTTGGAACCTTTGCTGTGGGAGCAGCGGCTAGACGTTTGCGTTTTTTGCTCCGGAGGCTCCCGAGAGTGAAAAACAGTGGTTTTGAGGATGGAGTCCACAGGAAAGCAGAGAGGTCCAAAAGGTGTGGGGCATTTGAAGGGGTTCCCGGAGGTAATGAGGACCAGCATGACTTTTCACCGCTGGGGCCTTTGCTGTGGGAGCAGCGGCTGGACATTTGCGTTTTTTGCTCCACAGACTACCGAGGGTTAATAACGGTGGTTTTGAGGATGGAGTCCACAGGAAAACAGAGAGGTCCAAAAGGTGTGGGGCATTTGAAGGGGTTCCCGGAGGCAGTGAGGACCAGCATGACTTTTCCCCCCTGAGACCTTTGCTATGAGAGCAGCGGCTGGACGTTTGCGTTTTTTGCTCCAGACGCTGCCGAGAGTGAAAAACAGTGATTTTGAGGATAGAGTCGACAGGAAAGGAGAGAGTTCCAAAAGGTGTGGGGCATTTGAAGGGGTTCCCGGAGGCAGTGAGGACCAGCATGACTTGTTTCCGCTGGGGCCTTTGCTGTGGGAGCAGCAGCTGGACGTTTGCGCTTTTTGCTCCGGAGGCTGCCGAGAGTGAAAAACACTGGTTTTGAGGATGGAGTCCACAGGAAAGCAGAGAGAGGTCCAAAAGGTGTGGGGCATTTGAAGGGGTTCCCAGAGGCAGTGAGGACCAGCATGACTTTTCCCCGCTGGGGCCTTTGCTGTGGGAGCAGCGGCTGGACGTTTGCGTTTTTTGCTCCGGAGGCTGCCGAGAGTGAAAAACGGTGGTTTTGAGGATGGATTCCACAGGATAGCAGAGAAGTCCAAAAGGTGTGGGGCATTTGAAGGGGTTCCCGGAGGCAGTGAGGACCAGCATGACTTTTCCCCGCTGGGGCCTTTGCTGTGGGAGCAGCGGCTGGACGTTTGCGTTTTTTGCTCCGGAGGCTGCCGAGAGTGAAAAACGGTGGTTTTGAGGATGGATTCCACAGGAAAATAGAGAGGTCCAAAAGGTGTGGGGCATTTGAAGGGGTTCCCGGAGGCAGTGAGGACCAGCATGACTTTTCCTTGCTGGGGCCTTTGCTGTGGGAGCAGCGGCTAGACATTTGCGTTTTTTGCTACAGAGACTACCGAAGGTTAATAACGGTGGCTTTGAGGATGGAGTCCACAGGAAAGCAGAGAGGTCCAAAAGGTGTGGGGCATTTGAAGGGGTTCCCGGAGGCAGTGAGGACCAGCATGACTTTTCCCCGCTGGGGCCTTTGCTGTGGGAGCAGCGGCTGGGCTTTTGCGTTTTTTGCTCCGGAGGCTGCCGAGAGTGAAAAACGGTGGTTTTGAGGATGGAGTCCACAGGAAAACAGAAAGGTCCAAAAGGTGTGGGGCATTTGAAGGGGTTCCCGGAGGCAGTGAGGACCAGCATGACTTTTCCGCCTTGGAACCTTTGCTGTGGGACCAGCGGCTGGACATTTGCGTTTTTTGCTCCGGAGGCTGCCGAGAGTGAAAAACGGTGGTTTGAGGCTAGAGTCCGTAGGGAAGCAGAGAGGGCCCAAGTGTGTGGGGCATTTGGGGGGCTTCCCGGAGGCAGTGAGGACCAGCATCACTTGTCCCCGCTGTGGCCTTTACTGTGGGAGCAGCGGCTGAACGTTTGCGTTTTTTACTCCGGAGGCTTCAGAGAGTGAAAAACGGTGGTTTTGAGGCAATGAATTATGAACATCACAAAATTTTTTCGTTGGCCTCCACTTTTTTGGCCTCCACTTTTTTGGCCTCCACTTTTTTGGCCTCCACTTTTTTGGCCTCCACTTTTTTGGCCTCCACTTTTTTGGCCTCCACTTTTTTGGCCTCCACTTTTTTGGCCTCCACTTTTTTGGCCTCCACTTTTTTGGCCTCCACTTTTTTGGCCTCCACTTTTTTGGCCTCCACTTTTTTGGCCTCCACTTTTCCTCCTCTGGCCTCCACTTTCCGGCTTTTACTTTCTGGCCTCCGGCCTCCACCTTCCGGCCTCTATCTCCTGGCCTCCACCTTCCGGCCTCCACCTCCTAACTGTTGTTCTTGTTTTTCCATCTTTACGCCTTGCCCGTCCCCTCTTTCTCTCCCAGTGTTTCTACTTTCCCTTCCCCCCTTTCCTTTTTTCCCTCGTCCCCCCCTTTTTGTTTTTCCCCTGTCCCACTTTTCCTCCTTTTTGTTCTGCACTGTTCCGTCCCCCCTTTCCCCTCTCTTCCTTATTATTTTTTTATTTTTTAGTATAGAATCACACGCATACATTTCCACCTGAAGGGAAAGGGGGAGGGACAAGCCCTTTCCCGAGAACAGACAGCAGCTTTACTGCCACACTAACAATGGCTGCAAAATTTCTTCAGATGGATCAACACTCATTTGAAGTCTTCAAATACTTCTCATCTTTAAAGGAGGTGCCGCATGTCCACCTGAATCCTTCCTCTTTCTTCTGGCCTATTTGGTAATACGCTGAAATAGGATGATGCCATTTACGGCAGCCCAAGTTCCATTGTTGGGGTTGTATGCCTCAGAAGAGGGAGATTCATAGGGGACATTAGAAAACGTTACAATCTGGAAACATGGGTGGGAGCCATTGAAATAGAGAAAACCCTCTCATTTTACTATCTATTGACATATGACTATTTGTTTGCGTATAGCGAAGGTGTTCAAAATAAAAATCTACTCTACAAAAAACCTCCTCTATTACATAAAGGATTTTAGAATATAAAATATGTGTCCCACAGTCCGTTTTTACCTTTATTGTTCTCTCTCTGCCTGGCTCCCCGTCCCCATTCTTTAATTGCTCTGTCTCTCCCCTTCAGCTCATCGAGGTTTTTTGGTATGTTTCAGTTTATCTCTGTCTACCTCACTGCCCCCTTTTTTAATTCCTTCTTCTCTGCCTTGTGGCTCATTGCTCTTTTTTGTTTTGTGTGTTTTTTGTTGGGTTTTTTTTTTTTTTTTCATCTCTGTCAGCATGGTTTCCTGTTGCTTCCTTCTTCCTGGCCTGTAGCCCATCGCTGTTGCATTGGGTTTACCATGCGAGGTGTCGTTAGCTGGGGCGGGGGCTGCAGGGGTGGGTTCTGTGAGAAGACACCGGGTGTTGTTCCCATGTTGGGCACAGCCAGTTCCCACGCTGAGACGGATGTGCTGCTGGTTAAAGCTGAGCCCATCGGCAGCGCTGGTAGGAAGCAGAGCAGAGGTTCTCCTGCAGCCTGTGGTGAAGACCATGGTGAGGCAGGCTGTTCCCCTGCAGTCCAGGGAGGTCCAGGGTGGAGCCAACGTGCCCCTGCGGCGCGTGGAGGACCCGAGGCCGGAGCAGGTGGCTGTGCCTGAAGGAAGCCGAGAGCCTGCGCGAGACCTGCGGCCTCGTGGGAGGGACCCCCCACTGGAGCAGAAAAAGAGCCTGAGGAGGAAGGAGCCGCAACCCCCATGCCATGTCCCCTGCGTTGGTCAGGGGTGGGATGTAGAGAAGTCAGGAGAGAAGAGGCGCCCAGGAAAAGAGGGAGGGGTGGCAGGAAGGTGTTTTATTTTGCGTTTGTTCCTATTTGTCATTATTTGATTAACAGTAAGTTAAATTAATTTCCCCTCCTACCCTTCCCTCTCTGATTCCCCAAACTAATTTGAACTTCTTGCCTGTGTGGCTTGTGCTATGTCGCTTTTCAAATTGTCTTCCTACCTCTCCCTCCATGCAGCTCTGCGTACCTAGGTTTGAATTCTGGTGTATGATTCTTGTATCCCATCGCTTTCAAGATTTTCTGTCCTTGTCTCCCTCTAGCCGTCTCCCTGTCTGTAAATCCCCATTCTTCCCTCTCTTTCCTGCACCCAGGCACTCTTTTTCACTTTCTTTTTACATCTCCCTGTCCCTATTTTTTAGTTTTTGTCTATGTTTCGTGTACCATATTGCCTTTTGAGATTTTCTTTCAATGTCTACCTCTGTCCGGATCCCCGGTGTTATTTTTTATGTCTTGCCAATGTTTCTTTTCCCCCTGACACGGCAGAAATTTTCCCCGCCCCTTGTCTTGTCTCCGTCTTCTTGTCCTGCCGGTCCCTTTGGCCTCTGTCCTGCTCCCTGTCGCTCTTATTTGTTCCTCCATCTCTATGCCTGTTATTTTGCGCAGTCTGTCCGCTCTCCTCTCTCTACGTGGCTGTCCCACTCCCCACCCCTCTCTTGTTTGCAGCGTGCTGTTTTCTGCTTCCCTGTCTCACACCTCTTCTCTATGTCCCTCTGTCCTTCCTCCTGCTTTTCTCTTGCCTTTTCTCCCTCTGTCCTGTTGCGTTTGGGCACTGAGCCTTATAGCCAACTCACTGCTGGGATTTCTTGCGTACATTAATGAATAAACTTTTCCTGCCCCTTGTGTGCCCCTGGATGTGTTTGCATCCCCTGGGTGCAGAGGTCGTGGCTGGGGACAGGGGCAGGGGAGGGGGCGATGTGCTGTGGGGCTTTGGCAAGGGCCCCTGCTCCTGACGGGCTCCAGCTGTGGGCTGGGGCAGCCCAGGTGGGACCAGTGAGGTGATGGTGGGACGGGGCCAAGGGTTTAAAAAGGCTGCAGGTGGGGATGAGTGGGGGCAGCCTCAGGTGCAGCCAGTGAGGCTGAGGATGGGGCTGGCCCTGCTGTGCCAAGGGTCGGGGGCTGCCTGGGCACGCATGCCTGCTGGAGCTGGCTGAGGAGTGAAAAGAAGGGGGTTCCACAGGCGGCTGCCCCCAGCAAGGAGCGGACGGTCCCCACGGCGAGGAAGGATCACTCCCAGCCATTCCTGACAGCGCACACCACCAACTCACAGCTCCAGGACGTCGGTACCTCTGTCAGCTGCACATGTGAGCCACCGTGCCTCCGGGAAGCCTCGGGGGAGAGTTTAATAGCATGCTTTTTGTTTTTTCCATTCCATTTCGATGAATTCCCGACTTTACCGAAAATGGAAATTTGTGTTTTTCACTAATGTTGCTGTATACTGTGTAAGATGCTGATATAATTACTCTTTATAGGGCTGATGATGAGACTATCAAGCAGGGGTTCAGGTTAGCATCTTGTATGTGTCTGTCTATGGCGTTTCAGTACTTTTAAAGAAAGCAGAAGGGACATAAGGCATAGTGTATTTCAGGTGATGGGACCGCTCATTGCATTTCCCCTTCACCCTTCCCTGTCCCCTTTCCCTGTTTTCCCCCTTCTTCCCTGTGTTCCCCCGTTCCCCCCTTTTCCCTTTCTTTCCCGTTCTCCTCATCCCCCTTTACCCTTCTTTCCTTGTCCCCTTTCCCCTTTCTTCCCTCCCGTCCCACCTTTCCCTCTTTCCCTTTATTCCCCCACCCCGTGTTCCCCCTTTCCTTTCCCTTTCTTCCACCCTGTCGCCCCTTTCCCCCTTTGCCTTTCTTTCCCCCTGTCCAATGTCCCCTATTTCCCCTTTTGTTCTACCTCCCCTGTTCCCTCATTATCCCTTATACCCCCCACCCCCCGTGCCCTTTCTTCCCCACACTACTGTCCCCCTTTCCCCCTTCCTTTCCCCTATGCCTCCTGTTTTGCTCTTTCCCTTCATCCTTGGTACCCCCTTTAATTCTTCCCCGTTGCCCCTTTCCCCGTCCTTTCCCTCTGCCCTTTCCCCCCCGTTGCCCCGTTCCTTCTTTTTCAATGACGCTCTCCCAATGTGTTCCATGCTCCCCCTTTCTCCCTTGTTCCCCCTTTCCTTCTCCTGCATCCCCCCTTTTCCCTACCCTTCTTTCTCAGTTCCCCCTACCATCTGTGTTCCGTGTCCCCCCTTCCAGAGAAGTCCAAAAGGTGTGGGGCATTTGAAGGGGTTCCCGGAGGCAGTGAGGACCAGCATGACTTTTACCCGCTGGAACCTTTGCTGTGGGACCAGCGGCTGGACATTTGCGTTTTTTGCTCCGGAGGCTGCCGAGAGTGAAAAACGGTGGTTTTGAGGCTAGAGTCCGTAGGGAAGCAGAGAGGGCCCAAGTGTGTGGGGCATTTGAAGGGGTTCCCGGAAGCAGTGAGGACCAGCATGACTTTTCCCCGCTGGGGCCTTTGCTGTGGGAGCAGCGGCTGGACGTTTGCGTTTTTTGCTCAGGAGGCTGCCGAGAGTGAAAAACGGTGGTTTTGAGGCTAGAGTCCACCGGAAAACAGAGAGGGCCCAAGTGTGTGGGGCATGTGAAAGGGTTCCGGGAGGCAGTGAGGACCAGCATGACTTTTCCCCCCTGAGACCTTTGCTGTGGGAGCAGCGGCTGGACTTTTGCGTTTTTTGCTACAGAGACTACCGAGGGTTAAAAACGGTGGTTTTGAGGATGGATTCCACAGGAAAGCAGAGAGGTCCAAAAGGTGTGGAGCATTTGAAGGGGTTCCCGGAGGCAGTGAGGACCAGCATGACTTTGCCCCGCTGGGGCCGTTGCTGTGGAAGCAGCGGCTGGACATTTGCTTTTTTTGCTACAGAGACTACCGAGGGTTATTAACAGTGGTTTTGAGGATGGATTCCACAGGAAAGCAGAGAGGTCCAAAAGGTGTGGGGCATTTGAAGGGGTTCCTGGAGGCAGTGAGGACCAGCATGACTTTTACCCCCTGAGACCTTTGCTGTGGGAGCAGCGGCTGGACGTTTGCGTTTTTTGCTCCGGAGGCTGCCGAGAGTGAAAAACGGTGGTTTTGAGGATGGAGTCCACAGGAAAACAGAGAGGTCCAAAAGATGTGGGGCATTTGAAGGGGTTCCCGGAGGCAGTGAGGACCAGCATGACTTTTCCCCGCTGGGGCCTTTGCTGTGGGAGCAGCGGCTGGACGTTTGCGTTTTTTCCCCGGAGGCAGCCGAGAGTGAAAAACGGTGGTTTTGAGGATGGAGTCCACAGGAAAGCAGAGAGGTCCAAAAGGTGTGGGACATTTGAAGGGGTTCCCGGAGGCAGTGAGGACCAGCATGACTTTTCCCCCTTGAGACCTTGTCTGTCGGAGCAGTGGCTGGACGTTTGAGTTTTATGCTCCGGAGGCTGCCGAGAGTGAAAAACGGTGGTTTTGAGGATGGAGTCCACAGGAAAGCAGAGAGGTCCAAAAGGTGTGGGGCATTTGAAGGGGTTCCCGGAGGCAGTGAGGACCAGCATGACTTTTCCCCCCTGAGACCTTTGCTGTGGGAGCAGCGGCTGGACGTTTGTGTTTTTTCCTCCGGAGGCTGCTGAGAGTGAAAAACAGTGATTTTGAGGTTAGAGTCCACAGGAAAGCAGAGAGGTCCAAAAGGTGTGGGGCATTTGAAGGGGTTCCCGGAGGCAGTGAGGACCAGCATGACTTCTCCGCCTTGGAACCTTTGCTGTGGGAGAAGCGGCTGGACGTTTGCGTTTTTTGCTCCGGAGGCTGCCGAGAGTGAAAAACGGTGGTTTTGAGGATTGAGTCCGTAGGGAAGCAGAGAGGGCCCAAGTGTGTGGAGCTTTTGAAAGGGTTCCTGGAGGCAGTGAGGACCAGCATGACTTTTACCTGCTGGGGCTTTGCTGTAGGAGCAGCGGCTGGACGTCTGCGTTTTTTGCTACAGAGACTACCGAGGGCTAAAAACGGTGGTTTTGAGGATGGATTCCACAGGAAAGCAGAGAGGTCCAAAAGGTGTGGGGCATTTGAAGGGGTTCCCAGAGGCAGTGAGGACCAGCATGACTTTTACCCGCTGGGGCTTTGCTGTAGGAGCAGCGGCTGGACGTTTGCGTTTTTTGCTCTGGAGGCTGCCGAGAGTGAAAAATGGTGGTTTTGAGGATGGAGTCCACAGGAAAGCAGAGAGGTCCAAAAGGTGTGGGGCATTTGAAGGGGTTCCCGGAGGCAGTGAGGACCAGCATGACTTCTCCGCCTTGGAATCTTTGCTGTCGGAGCAGCGGCTGGACGTTTGCGTTTTTTGCTCCAGAGGCTGCCGAGAGTGCAAAACAGTGGTTTTGAGGATGGAGTCCACAGGAAAGCAGAGAGGTCCAAAAGGTGTGGGGCATTTGAAGGGGTTCCCGGAGGCAGTGAGGACCAGCATGACTTTTCCCCGCTGGGGCCTTTGCTGTGGTAGCAGCGGCTGGACGTTTACGCTTTTTGCTCCGGAGGCTGCCGAGAGTGAAAAACGGTGGTTTTGAGGATGCATTCACCAGGAAAGCAGAGAGGTCCAAAAGGTGTGGGGCATTTGAAGGGGTTCCCGGAGGCAGTGAGGACCAGCATGACTTTTCCCCCCTGAGACCTTTGCTGTGGGAGCAGCGGCTGGACGTTTGCGTTTTTTGCTTTAGAGGCTGCCGAGAGTGAAAAACAGTGATTTTGAGGATAGAGTCGACAGGAAAGGAGAGAGGTCCAAAAGGTGTGGGGCATTTGAAGGGGTTCCTGGAGGCAGTGAGGACCAGCATGACTTTTACCCGCTGGGGCTTTGCTGTGGGAGCAGCTGCTGGACGTTTGCGTTTTTTGCTCCGGAGGCTGCCGAGAGTGAAAAATGGTGGTTTTGAGGATGGAGTCCACAGGAAAGCAGAGAGGTCCAAAAGGTGTGGGGCATTTGAAGGGGTTCCCGGAGGCAGTTAGGACCAGCATGACTTTTCCCTGCTGGGGCCTTTGCTGTGGTAGCAGCGGCTGGACGTTTGTGTTTTTTGCTCCGGAGGCTGCTGAGAGTGAAAAACAGTGATTTTGAGGTTAGAGTCCACAGGAAAGCAGAGAGGTCCAAAAGGTGTGGGGCATTTGAAGGGGTTCCCGGAGGCAGTGAGGACCAGCATGACTTCTCCGCCTTGGAACCTTTGCTGTCGGAGCAGCGGCTGGACGTTTGTGTTTTTTGCTCCAGAGGCTGCCGAGAGTGAAAAACGGTGCTTTTGAGGATGGAGTCCACAGGAAAGCAGAGAGGTCCAAAAGGTGTGGGGCATTTGAACGGGTTCCCGGAGGCAGTGAGGACCAGCATGACTTTTCCCCGCTGGGGCGTTTGCTGTGGTAGCAGCGGCTGGACGTTTGCGCTTTTTGCTCCGGAGGCTGCCGAGAGTGAAAAACGGTGGTTTTGAGGATGCATTGAACAGGAAAGCAGAGAGGTCCAAAAGGTGTGGGGCATTTGAAGGGGTTCCCGGAGGCAGTGAGGACCAGCATGACTTTTCCCCGCTGGGGCCTTTGCTGTGGGAGCAGCGGCTGGACTTTTGCGTTTTTTGCTCTGGAGGATGCCGAGAGTGAAAAACAGTGATTTGGAGGTTAGAATGCACAGGAAAGCAGAGAGGTCCAAAAGGTGTGGGGCATTTGAAGGGGTTCCCGGAGGCAGTGAGGACCAGCATGACTTTTCCCCTTTGAAACCTTTGCTGTGGGAGCAGCGGCTAGGCGTTTGCGTTTTTTGCTCCGGAGGCTGCCGAGAGTGAAAAACGGTGTTTTTGAGGATTGAGTCCACAGGAAAGCAGAGAGGTCCAAAAGGTGTAAGGCATTTGAAGGGGTTCCCGGAGGCAGTGAGGACCAGCATGACTTTTCCCCGCTGGGGCCTTTGCTGTGGGAGCAGTGGCTGGACGTTTGCGTTTTTTGCACCGGAGGCTGCCGAGAGTGAAAAACAATGGTTTTGAGGATGGAGTCCACAAGAAAGCAGAGAGGTCCAAAAGGTGTGGGGCATTTGAAGGGCTTCCCCGAGCCAGTGAGGACCACCATGACTTTTCCCCCCTGGAACCTTTGCTGTGGTAGCAGCGGCTGGACGTTTGCGTTTTTTGCTCCGGAGAATGCCGAGAGTGAAAAACAGTGATTTGGAGGTTAGAATCCACAGGAAAGCAGAGAGATCCAAAAGGTGTGGGGCATTTGAAGGGGTTCCCGGAGGCAGTGAGGACCAGCATGACTTTTCCCCGCTGGGGCTTTTGCTGTGGGAGCAGGGCTGGACGTTTGCGTTTTTTGCTCCAGAGACTACCGAGGGTTAAAAATGGTGGTTTTGAGGATGGATTCCACAGGAAAGCAGAGAGGGCCCAAGTGCGTGGGGCATTTGAAGGGGTTCCCGGAGGCAGTGAGGACCAGCATGACTTTTCCCCGCTGGGGCCTTTGCTGTGGGAGCAGCGGCTGGACGTTTGCGCTTTTTGCTCCGGAGGCTGCCGAGAGTGAAAAACGGTGGTTTTGAGGATGGAGTCCACAGGAAAGCAGAGAGGGCCCAAGTGTGTGGGGCATTTGAAGGGGTTCCCGGAGGCAGTGAGGACGAGCATGACTTTTCCCCCCTGGGGCTTTTGCTGTGGGAGCAGCGGCTGGACGTTTGCGTTTTTTGCTCTGGAGGCTGCCGAGAGTGGAAAACAGTGATTTGGAGGCTGGAATCCACAGGAAAGCAGACAGATCCAAAAGGTGTGGGTCATTTGAAGGGGTTCCCGGAGGCAGTGAGGACCAGCATGACTTTTCCCCGCTGGGGCCTTTGCTGTGGGAGCAGCGGCTGGACGTTAGCGTTTTTTGCTACAGAGACTACCGAGGGTTAATAACTGTGGTTTTGAGGATGGAGTCCACAGGAAAGCAGAGAGGTCCAAAAGGTGTGGGGCATTTGAAGGGGTTCCCGGATGCAGTGAGGACCACCATGACTTTTCCCCCCTGGAACCTTTGCTGTGGGAGCAGCGGCTGCATGTTTGCATTTTTTACTTGGAGGCTGCCGAGAGTAAATAACGGTGGTTTTGGGGATTGAGTCCACAGGAAAGCAGAGAGTTCCAAAAGGTGTGGGGCATTTGGAGGGGTTCCTGGAGGCAGTGAGGACCACCATGACTTTTCCCCCTTGAAACCTTTACAGTGGGAGCAGCGGCTGCATGTTTGCATTTTTTGCTCTGAAGGCTGCCAAGAGTAAAAAACGGTGGTTTTGAGGATGGAGTCCACAGGAAAGCAGAGAGGTCCAAAAGGTGTGGGGCATTTGAAGGGGTTCCCGGAGGCAGTGAGGACCAGCATGACTTTTCCCCGCTGGGGCCTTTGTTGTGGGAGCAGCGGCTGAACGTTTGCTTTTTTTGCTACAGAGACTACCGAGGGTTAAAGCTGTGGTTTTGAGGATGGAGTCCACAGGAAAGTAGAGAGGTCTAAAGTTGTGGGGCATTTGAAGGGGTTCCCGGAGGCAGTGAGGACCAGCATGACTTTTCCCCGCTGGGGCCTTTGCTGTGGGAGCAGCGGCTCGACATTTGCGTTTTTTCCTACAGAGACTACCGAGGGTTTAAAATGGTGGTTTTGAGAATGGATTCCACAGGAAAGCAGAGAGGGCCCAAGTGTGTGGGGCATTTGAAGGGGTTCCCGGAGGCAGTGAGGAACACCATGACTGTTCCCCCCTGAAACCTTTACTGTGGGAGCAGCGGCTGGATGTTTGCATTTTTTGGTCTGGAGGCTGCAGAGAGTAAAAAACGGTGGTTTTGAGGATGGAGTCCACAGGAAAACAGTGAGGTCCACAAAGTGTGGGGCATATGAAGGTGTTCCCGGATGCAGTGAGGACCACCATGACTTTTCCCCCCTGGAACATTTGCTGTGGGAGCAGTGGCTGGACGTTTGCGTTTTTTGCTCCGGAGGCTGCCGAGAGTAAAAAACGGTGGTTTTGAGGATGGAGTCCACAGGAAAGCAGAGAGATCCAAAAGGTGTGGGGCATTTGAAGGGGTTCCAGGAGGAAGTGAGGACCAGCATGACTTTTCCCCGCTTGGGTCTTTGCTGTGGGAGCAGCAGCTGAACGTTTGCGTTTTTTACTACAGAGACTACCGAGGGTTAAAAACGGTGGTTTTGAGGATGGAGTCCACAGGAAAGCAGAGAGGTCCAAAAGGTGTGGGGCATTTGAAGGGGTTCCCGGAGGCAGTGAGGACCAGCATGACTTGTCCCTGCTGGGGCCTTTGCTGTGGGAGCAGCGGCTGGACGTTTGCGTTTTTTGCTCCGGAGGCTGCCGAGAGTGAAAAACACTGATTTTCAGGATGAAGTCCACATGAAAGCAGAGAGGTCCAAAAGGTGTGAGGCATATGAAGGGGTTCCCGGATGCATTGAGGACCACCATGACTTTTCCCCGCTGGGGCCTTTGCTGTGGGAGCAGCGGCTGGACATTTGCGTTTTTTGCTCCGGAGGCTGTCGAGAGTGAAAAACGGTGGTTTTGAGGATGGAGTCCACAGGAAAGCAGAGAGGTCCAAAAGGTTTTAGGCATATTAAAGGGTTCCCGGAGGCAGTTAGGACCAGCATGACTTTTCCCTGCTGGGGCCTTTGCTGTGGTTGCAGCGGCTGGACGTTTGCGTTTTTTGCTCCGGAGGCTGCCGAGAGTGAAAAACGGTGGTTTTGAGGATGGAGTCCACAGGAAAGCAGAGAGGTTCCAAAGGTATAAGGCATTTGAAGGGGTTCCCGGAGGCAGTGAGGACCAGCATGACTTTTCCCCCTTGAAACCTTTACTGTGGGAGCAGCGGCTGGATGTTTGCATTTTTTGCTCCGGAGGCTGCCGAGAGTAAATAATGGTGGTTTTGAGGATGGAGTCCACAGGAAAGCAGAGAGGTCCAAAAGGTGTGGGGCATTTGGAGGGGTTCCCGGAGGCAGTGAGGACCAGCATGACTTTTCCCCCTTGAAACCTTTACTGTGGGAGCAGCGGCTGGATGTTTGTATTTTTTGCTCTGGAGGCTGCCGAGAGTAAAAAACGGTGGTTTTGAGGATGGAGTCCACAGGAAAGCAGAGAGGTCCAAAAGGTGTGGGGCATTTGAAGGGGTTCCCGGATGCAGTGAGGACCACCATGACTTTTCCCCCCTGGAAACTTTCCTGTGGGAGCAGCGGCTGGATGTTTGCATTTTTTGCTCTACAGGCTGCCGAGAGTAAAAAACAGTGGTTTTGAGGATGGAGTCCACAGGAAAGCAGAGAGGTCCAAAAGGTGTGGGGCATTTGAAGGGCTTCCCCGAGCCAGTGAGGACCACCATGACTTTTCCCCCCTGGAACCTTTGCTGTGGGAGCAGCGGCTGGACGTTTGCTATTTTTCCCTCGGAGGCTGCCGAGAGTGAAAAACGGTGGTTTTGAGGATGGATTCCACAGGATAGCAGAGAGGTCCAAAAGGTGTGGGGCATTTGAAGGGGTTCCCGGAGGCAGTGAGGTCTAGCATGACTTTTACCCGCTGGGGCCTTTGCTGTGGGAGCAGGGCTGGACGTTTGCGTTTTTTGCTCCAGAGACTACCGAGGGTTAAAAATGATAGTTTTGAGGATGGATTCCACAGGAAAGCAGAGAGGTCCAAAAGGTGTGAGGCATATGAAGGGGTTCCCGGAGGCAGTGAGGACCAGCATGACTTTTCCCCGCTGGGGCCTTTGCTGTGGGAGCAGCTGCTGGACATTTACGTTTTTTGCTCCGGAGGCTGTCTAAAGTGAAAAACAGTGGTTTTGAGGAAGGAGTCCACATGAAAGCAGAGAGGTCCCAAAGGTGTAAGGCATTTAAAGGGGTTCCCGGAGGCAGTGAGGACCAGCATGACTTTTCCCCGCTGGGGCCTTTTCTGTGGGAGCAGCGGCTGGACGTTTGCGTTTTTTGCTCCAGAGACTACCGAGGGTTAAAAATGATAGTTTTGAGGATGGATTCCACAGGAAAGCAGAGAGGTCCAAAAGGTGTGAGGCATATGAAGGGGTTCCCGGAGGCAGTGAGGACCAGCATGACTTTTCCCCGCTGGGGCCTTTGCTGTGGGAGCAGCTGCTGGACATTTACGTTTTTTGCTCCGGAGGCTGTCTAAAGTGAAAAACAGTGGTTTTGAGGATGGAGTCCACAGGAAAGCAGAGAGGTCTAAAGGTGTGGGGCATTTGAAGGGGTTCCCGGAGGCAGTGAGGACCAGCATGACTTTTCCCCGCTGGGGCCTTTGCTGTGGGAGCAGCGGCTGGACGTTTGCGTTTTTTGCTACGGAGGATGCCGAGCGTGAAAAACGGCGGTTTTGAGGATGGAGTCCACAGGAAAGCAGAGAGGGCCCAAGTGTGTGGGGCATTTGAAGGGGTTCTGGGAGGCAGTCAGGACCAGCATGACTTTTCGCCCTTGAAACCTTTGCTGTGGGAGCAGCGGCTTGACGTTTGCATTTTTTGCTCCAGAGGCTGCCGAGAATAAAAAAGCGTGGTTTTGAGGATGGATTCCACAGCAAAGCAGAGAGCTCGAAAAGGTGTGGGGCATTTGAAGGGGTTCCCGGAGGCAGTGAGGACCCGCATGACTTTTCCCCGCTGGGGCCTTTGCTGTGTGAGCAGCGGCTGGACGTTTGCAATTTTTGCTCCGGAGGATGCCGAGAGTTAAAAACAGTGATTTTGAGGTTAGTGTCCACAGAAAAGTAGACAGGTCCAAAAGGTGTGGGGCATTTGAAGGGGTTCCCGGAGGCAGTTAGGACCAGAATGACTTTTCCCCGCTGGGGCCTTTGCTGTGGGAGCAGCGGCTGGACGTTTGCGTTTTTTGCTCCGGAGGCTGCCGAAAGTAAATAACGGTGGTTTTGAGGATTGAGTCCACAGGAAAGCAGAGAGGTCCAAAAGGTGTGGGGCATTTGAAGGGGTTCCCGGAGGCAGTGAGGACCAGCATGACTTTTCCCTCCTGGAAACTTTGCTGTGGGAGCAGCGGCTGGATGTTTGCATTTTTTGCTCTAGAGGCTGCAGAGAGTAAAAAACGGTGGTTTTGAGGATGGAGTCCACAGGAAAGCAGAGAGGTCCAAAAGGTGTGGGGCATTTGAAGGGCTTCCCCGAGGCAGTGAGGACCACCATGACTTTTCCCCGCTGAGAGCTTTGCTGTGGGAGCAGCGGCTGGACGTTTGCTTTTTTTCCCTCGGAGGCTGCCGAGAGTGAAAAACGGTTTTGAGGATGGATTCCACAGGATAGCAGAGAGGTCCAAAAGGTGTGGGGCATTTGAAGGGGTTCACGGAGGCAGTGAGGACTAGCATGACTTTTACCCGCTGGGGCCTTTGCTTTGGGAGCAGCGGCTGGGCATTTTCGTTTTTTGCTGCGGAGGCTGCCGAGAGTGAAAAACAGTGGTTTTGAGGATGGAGTCCACAGGAAAGCAGAGAGGTCCAAAAGGTGTGGGGCATTTGAAGGGGTTCCCGGAGGCAGTGAGGACCAGCATGACTTTTACCTGATGGGGCCTTTGCTGTGGGAGCAGCAGCTGGACGTTTGCGTTTTTTGCTCTAGAGGCTGCCGAGCATGAAAAACGGTGGTTTTGAGGATGGAGTCCGTAGGGAAGCAGAGAGGGCCCAAGTGTGTAGGGCATTTGAAGGGGTTCCCGAAGGCAGTGAGGACCACCATGACTTTTCCCCCCTGGAATTTTTGCTGTGGGAGCAGCGTCTGGACATTTGTGTTTTTTCCTACAGAGACTACCGAGGGTTAATAACAGTGGTTTTGAGGATGGAGTCCACAGGAAAGCAGAGAGGTCCAAAAGGTGTGGGGCATTTGAAGGGGTTCCCGGAGGCAGTGAGGACCAGCATGACTTCTCCGCCTTGGAACCTTTGCTGTGGGAGCAGCGGCTGGACGTTTGCGTTTCTTGCTCCGGAGGCTGCCTATAGTTAAAAACGGTGGTTTTGAGGATGGAGTCCACAGGAAAGCAGAGAGGTCCAAAAGGTTTTAGGCATATTAAAGGGTTCCCGGAGGCAGTGAGGACCAGCATGACTTTTCCCCGCTGGGGCCTTTGCTGTGGGAGCAGCTGCTGGACATTTACGTTTTTTGCTCCGGAGGCTGTCTAAAGTGAAAAACGGTGGTTTTGAGGAAGGAGTCCACATGAAAGCAGAGAGGTCCCAAAGGTGTAAGGCATTTGAAGGGGTTCCCGGAGGCAGTGAGGACCAGCATGACTTTTCCCCGCTGGGGCCTTTTCTGTGGGAGCAGCGGCTGAACGTTTGCGTGTTTTGCTACAGAGACTACCGAGGCTTAAAAAAGGTGGTTTTGAGGATTGAGTCCACAGGAAAGCAGAGAGGTCTAAAGGTGTGGGGCATTTGAAGGGGTTCCCGGAGGCAGTGAGGACCAGCATGACTTTTCCCCGCTGGGGCCTTTGCTGTGGGAGCAGCGGCTGGACGTTTGCGTTTTTTGCTACGGAGGATGCCGAGCATGAAAAACGGCGGTTTTGAGGATGGAGTCCACAGGAAAGCAGAGAGGGCCCAAGTGTGTGGGGCATTTGAAGGGGTTCTGGGAGGCAGTGAGGACCAGCATGACTTTTCCCCCTTGAAACCTTTGCTGTGGGAGCAGCGGCTTGACGTTTGCATTTTTTGCTCCAGAGGCTGCCGAGAATAAAAAAGCGTGGTTTTGAGGATGGATTCCACAGCAAAGCAGAGAGCTCGAAAAGGTGTGGGGCATTTGAAGGGGTTCCCGGAGGCAGTGAGGACCAGCATGACTTTTCCCCGCTGGGGCCTTTGCTGTGGGAGCAGCGGCTGGACGTTTGCAATTTTTGCTCCGGAGGATGCCGAGAGTTAAAAACAGTGATTTTGAGGTTAGTGTCCACAGAAAAGTAGAGAGGTCCAAAAGGTGTGGGGCATTTGAAGGGGTTCCCGGAGGCAGTTAGGACCAGAATGCCTTTTCCCCGCTGGGGCCTTTGCTGTGGGAGCAGCGGCTGGACGTTTGCGTTTTTTGCTCCGGAGGCTGCCGAGAGTAAATAACGGTGGTTTTGAGGATTGAGTCCACAGGAAAGCAGAGAGGTCCAAAAGGTGTGGGGCATTTGAAGGGCTTCCCCGAGGCAGTGAGGACCAGCATGACTTTTCCCTCCTGGAAACTTTGCTGTGGGAGCAGCGGCTGGATGTTTGCATTTTTTGCTCTAGAGGCTGCAGAGAGTAAAAAACGGTGGTTTTGAGGATGGAGTCCACAGGAAAGCAGAGAGGTCCAAAAGGTGTGGGGCATTTGAAGGGCTTCCCCGAGGCAGTGAGGACCAGCATGACTTTTCCCCGCTGAGACCTTTGCTGTGGGAGCAGCGGCTGGACGTTTGCTTTTTTTCCCTCGGAGGCTGCCGAGAGTGAAAAACGGTTTTGAGGATGGATTCCACAGGATAGCAGAGAGGTCCAAAAGGTGTGGGGCATTTGAAGGGGTTCACGGAGGCAGTGAGGACTAGCATGACTTTTACCCGCTGGGGCCTTTGCTGTGGGAGCAGGGCTGGACGTTTGCGTTTTTTGCCCCGGAGTGTGCCGGGAGTGAAAAACGGTGGTTTTGAGGATGGATTCCACAGGAAAGCAGAGAGTTCCAAAAGGTGTGGGGCATTTGAAGGGGTTCCCGGAGGCAGTGAGGACCAGCATGACATTTCCCCCCTGGAACCTTTGCTTTGGGAGCAGCGGCTGGGCATTTTCGTTTTTTGCTGCGGAGGCTGCCGAGAGTGAAAAACAGTGGTTTTGAGGATGGAGTCCACAGGAAAGCAGAGAGGTCCAAAAGGTGTGGGGCATTTGAAGGGGTTCCCGGAGGCAGTGTGGACCAGCATGACTTTTACCTGATGGGGCCTTTGCTGTGGGAGCAGCAGCTGGACGTTTGCGTTTTTTGCTCTAGAGGCTGCCGAGAGTGAAAAACGGTGGTTTTGAGGATGGAGTCCGTAGGGAAGCAGAGAGGGCCCAAGTGTGTAGGGCATTTGAAGGGGTTCCCGAAGGCAGTGAGGACCACCATGACTTTTCCCCCCTGGAATTTTTGCTGTGGGAGCAGCGTCTGGACATTTGTGTTTTTTCCTACAGAGACTACCGAGGGTTAATAACAGTGGTTTTGAGGATGGAGTCCACAGGAAAGCAGAGAGGTCCAAAAGTTGTGGGGCATTTGAAGGGGTTCCCAGAGGCAGTGAGGACCAGCATGACTTTTCCCCGCTGGGGCCTTTGCTGTGGGAACAGCGGCTGGACGTTTGCCATTTTTGCTACGGAGGATGCCGAGAGTTAAAACCAGTGATTTTGAGCTTAGTGTCCACAGGAAAGTAGAGAGGTCCAAAAGGTGTGTGGCATTTGAAGGGGTTCCCGGAGGCAGTGAGGACCAGAATAACTTTTCCCCGCTGGGGCCTTTGCTGTGGGAGCAGCGGCTGGACGTTTGCGTTTTTTGCTCCGGAGGCTGCCGAGAATAAAAAAGCGTGGTTTTGAGGGTGGATTCCACAGGAAAGCAGAGAGCTCCAAATGGTTTGGTGCATTTGAAGAGGTTCCAGGAGGCAGTGAGGACCAGCATGACTTTTCCCCGCTGGGGCCTTTGCTGTGGGAGCAGCGGCTGGACGTTTGCGTTTTTTGCTCCAGAGAGTACTGAGGGTTAAAAACGGTGGTTTTGAGGATGGAGTCCACAGGAAAGCAGTGAGGGCCCAAGTGTGTGGGGCATTTGAAGGGGTTCCCGGAGGCAGTGAGGACCAACATGACTTTTTTCCCTAGGAACGTTTGCTGTGGGAGCAGCGGCTGGACGTTTGCGTTTTTTGCTCCGGAGGCTACCGAGACTGAAATCGGTGGTTTTGAGGATGGAGTTCACAGGAAAGCAGCGAGGTCCAAACGGTGTGGGGCATATGAAGGGGTTCCCGGAGGCAGTGATGACCAGCATGACTTTACTTCCTTAGAACCTTTGCTGTGAGAGCAGCTGCTGGACGTTTGCGTTTTTTGCTCCGGAGGCTGCCGAGAGTGAAAAACGGTGGTTTTGAGGATGGAGTCCACAGGAAAGCAGAGAGGTCCAAAAGGTGTGGGGCATTTGAAGGGGTTCTCGGAGGCAGTGAGGACCAGCATGACTTTTCCCCCCTTGAACCTTTGCTGTGGGAGCAGCGGCTGGACGTTTGCTTTTTTTTCTCCGGAGGCTGCCGAGCGTGAAAAACAATGGTTTTGAGACTGGACATCACAGGAAAGCAGAGAGGTCCCAAAGGTGTGGGGCATTTGAAGGGGTTCCCGGAGGCAGTGAGGACCAGCATGACTTTTCCCCACTGGGGCCTTTGCTGTGGGAGCAGCGGCTGGACTTTTGCTGTTTTCACTCCGGACGCTGCCGAGAGTGAAAAACGGTGGTTTTGAAGATGGAGTCCACAGGAAAGCAGAGAGGGCCCAATTGTGTATTGCATCTGAAACTGTTCTTATAGGCAGTGAGGACCAGCATGACTTTTCCTTTCTGGTACCTTTGCGGTGGGAGCAGCGGCTGGACATTTGCGTTTTTTGCTCCAGAGTGTGCCGAGAACGAAAAACAGTTGTTTTGAGTCAATTAATTATGCAAATCACAAAATTTTTTCTTTGGCCTGCGGCCTCCACTTTCCGGCCTCCACTTTCCGGCCTCCGGCCTCCACTTTTCGGCCTCCAATTTTCGGCCTCCACTTTCCGGACTCCGGCCTCCATTTTTCGGCCTCCATTTTTCGGCCTCCACTTTCCGGCCTCTGGCCTCCACTTTCCGGCCTCCACTTTCCGGCTTCCATTTTTCGGCCTCCATTTCTCGGCTTCCATTTTTCGGCCTCCATTTTTCGGCCTCCACTTTCCGGCATCCGGCCTCCACTTTCCGGCCTCCACTTTCCGGCCTCCACTTTCCGGCCTCCACTTTCCGGCCTCCGGCCTCGATTTTTCGGACTCCACTTTCCGGCCTCCCTTTTCCAGCCTTTACTTTCTGGCCTCCACCTTCAGGCCTCCACTTTCCGGCCTCCACTTTCTGCCCTCCGGCCTCCATTTTCCGTCCTCCACTTTTTGGCCTCCGGCCTCCACATTCCGGCTTATATCTCCTTGCCTCCACCTTCCGGCCTCCAACTCCTTACTGTTGTTCCTGTTTTTCCATCTTTACGCCTTGCCCGTCCCCTCTTTCTCCCCCAGTGTTTCTACTTTCCCTTCCCCCCTTTCCTTTTTTCCCTCACCCCCCCTTTTTGTTTTTCCCCTGTCCCACTTTTCCTCCTTTTTGTTCTGCACTGTTCCGTCCCCCCTTTCCCCCTTTCTTTCTGTACTGTTCCATCCTCCCTTTCCCCTCTCCTCCTTATTATTTTTTTATTTTTTCGTATAGAATCACACGCATACATTTCCACCTGAAATGGTGCCCCCCCCCCCCGCCACATATCCAGTATCCCTTTGTCCCTCTCCTTCCCCCGGTCCTCTTTTTCTCGTTTTCTTCCATCCCTGTCCTCCCTTTCCTCATTTCCTTGCCTACGCATCACCCCTTTTTTTCTTTCTCCATTTTTCCACTCTCCCATATCCCTTCTTTCCTCCTTTCTTTCCTCCCTATCCCATTCTCTCTTTCCTTTCCCCTACTCCATCTGCTGTCCCCCCCTTTCCCCCTGTGTTGTCTCTCCTGTTCCATATCTCTCCTCTCTGTCTTTCTACTCCCCTTGCCCCTGTTTTTCCAGCTTTACACCTCACCCGCCCCCCCTTTATTGTTTCTTCCCTGCTGCCCTCCCTTTCTCCTCCCCCCGCAGTCTCCTCTTTCCTCCACATCTCCTATTTTCTTTTCCCCCTTTCTCCCTTGCCTTCCACCCATGTCGCCTGTTTTCCCCTTGCTGTCCCCCTTCCTGTCGCCCTGTTCCCCTACCATCCCCTCCCACGTCGCACCTTTCCTCCTTACTGTTCCCCTTTGTCATCCCTTTTCCCCTTTGCCTTCCCTCTTTGTTGCCCCTTTCCCTCTTCCCTTGCGTCCTTTTGCCTTCCCTCCTTCCACCCTTGCCTCTTTCCCTGTTGCCATCCCCCGGATCCCCCCTTTTCCCTTTCCTTCCTTCCCATGTGCCCCCTTTCTCTCCCCCGTCCCATCTCTCTCTTTACTTCCCCCCACTTCATCTTCTGTCTCCCCCTTTCTGCTTTTCTTTTCTCCCCAGTCTGCTGTCCCCCCTTTCCCCTTTTCTTTCCACCTCCCCTTTTCTCCCTTTCCCCCTCCTCTTCCCCTGTACTCCCTTTGCCCTTTTCCCCCCTTTGTCCTCTTTTCTCCATTTGCTCTTTTTTGCTCTGTCTCCTCTTTCCTGCTTGAAATTTTCTTCCTCCATCCCATTCCGTTTTCCCCTTTCTTTGCTTCCATTCTCTGTCCCCCTTTTCATTCTTTCTCCTTTTCTCCCACCGCGCTTCTACCCATCCTCTATTTCTCCTTTCTTACTTTTCCTTTTTTCCCCTCCCATTCTGTGTTCTCCCTTTCCTTTACTCCTCCCCCCTCACATGTTCCCTCTTTCCTGTTTTCCTACTGTTCCCTCTCCCCCTTTCCTCCTTCCATTTCTCCCACCCTCTTTTTCCTTCCCTTCTTTCCCCTTTCTTTCTGCCCTCTTTCCCCCTCCCCTTTTCTGTCCGTTCCCTGTTCCCCTCCCACCTCTTTCTCCCGTCTACCCCCCATCTTCCCCTGCTGTTGTTTTCACTCCTGACCCCTTTCCCCCTTCCCATTTTTTCCTTCCTGTTCCCCCATTTCTGTTTTTCCTTCCCCCAGTTAACTTTTCTTCCTCCCATTCCACCTTTCCCATTCTTCCCCTGCTGTTCCCGATTTTTACCTTTCTTCACACCCACTTTCCACCTTTTGTCTCCCGTTGCCTCACTCTCCCTTACTCCCCTGTCCCTCCTTGTTGCTTTTAGCCATTCTTTCCCGTCCTGTGTTGCCACTTCATCCCCTCCCCTCCTTCATCCCCTCCCCTCCTTCATCCCCTCCCCTCCTTCATCCCCTCCCCTCCTTCATCCCCTCCCCTCCTTCATCCCCTCCCCTCCTTCATCCCCTCCCCTCGTTTTTCCCCCCTCCCCTCGTTTTTCCCCCCTCCCCCCGTTTTTCCCCCCTCCCCCCCTTTCCCCTCCCTGCACACACCCCTTCCCCTGCCCCTTCCCCCTATTTTTTTTTAATTATTTTTTTATTTTTTAGTATAGAATCACACGCATACATTTCCACCTGAAGGGAAAGGGAGAGGGACAAGCCCTTTCCCGAGAACAGACAGCAGCTTTACTGCCACACTAACAATGGCTGCAAAATTTCTTCAGATGGATCAACACTCATTTGAAGTCTTCAAATACTTCTCATCTTTAAAGGAGGTGCCGCATGTCCACCTGAATCCTTCCTCTTTCTTCTGGCCTATTTGGTAATACGCTGAAATAGGATGATGCCATTTACGGCAGCCCAAGGTCCATGGTGGGGGGTGTATGCCTCAGAGGAGGGAGATTCATAGGGGACATTAGAAAACGTTACAATCTGGAAACATGGGTGGGAGCCATTGAAATAGAGAAAACCCTCTCATTTTACTATCTATTGACATATGACTATTTGTTTGCGTATAGCAAAGGTGTTCAAAATAAAAATCTACTCTACAAAAAACCTCCTCTATTACATAAAGGATTTTAGAATATAAAATATGTGTCCCACAGTCCGTTTTTACCTTTATTGTTCTCTCTCTGCCTGGCTCCCCATCCCCATTCTTTAATTGCTCTGTCTCTCTCCTTCAGCTCATCGAGGTTTTTTGGTATGTTTCAGTTTATCTCTGTCTACCTCACTGCCCCCTTTTTTAATTCCTTCTTCTCTGCCTTGTGGCTCATTGCTCTTTTTTGTTTTGTGTGTTTTTTTTTTTTTTTTGTTTTTTTTTTTTTTTTTTCATCTCTGTCAGCATGGTTTCCTGTTGCTTCCTTCTTCCTGGCCTGTAGCCCATCGCTGTTGCATTGGGTTTACCATGCGAGGTGTCGTTAGCTGGGGCGGGGGCTGCAGGGGTGGGTTCTGTGAGAAGACACCGGGTGTTGTTCCCATGTTGGGCACAGCCAGTTCCCACGCTGAGACGGATGTGCTGCTGGTTAAAGCTGAGCCCATCGGCAGCGCTGGTAGGAAGCAGAGCAGAGGTTCTCCTGCAGCCTGTGGTGAAGACCATGGTGAGGCAGGCTGTTCCCCTGCAGTCCAGGGAGGTCCAGGGTGGAGCCAACGTGCCCCTGCGGCGCGTGGAGGACCCGAGGCCGGAGCAGGTGGCTGTGCCTGAAGGAAGCCGAGAGCCTGTGCGAGACCTGCGGCCTCGTGGGAGGGACCCCCCACTGGAGCAGAAAAAGAGCCTGAGGAGGAAGGAGCCGCAACCCCCATGCCATGTCCCCTGCGTTGGTCAGGGGTGGGATGTAGAGAAGTCAGGAGAGAAGAGGCGCCCAGGAAAAGAGGGAGGGGTGGCAGGAAGGTGGGGTTTGGATTTGTTCTTATTTGCATTATTTGAGGAACAATGACTTAACTTCCCCAAGTTGAGCCTGGTTTGTCTGTGACAGTAATTGGTAAGTAATCTCTGTCTTTATCTTTACGTATAAGCTTGTCTGCTGTATTTTCTCTCCCTCTCCTGTTTCTTATTCTGTTTGCTTTTTAAATTTTATCACTAGGTGAACTTTTATTCAGTTAGCTATCCCCATTTTGTAATGTTTTCCTGTCTGCGTCTTACCCTGTTGCCATATCTCTTTCTATGTTTACTTTTATGAAGTTGCCAATACTCATTTATTAAGTGTTCTGTGCTGGTCATGTACCCTGTTGCTTTCAAAGATTTTTATTTAGTTTGCTGTCTTTATATTTTCATTTTTATTTATTTCTTCGTCTAATTGCTCTTGCTTTTAACTTGTTCTTTCTATCTGCTTTTATCTCATTGTCTGTGTTTATTTTAAACTTTTTTCTTCTTTCATTAATGCTGACAGTTTTGAAAATCTTCATTCTACATGTCTGATTCAGTTCGCTGTTCACAGTTTCTGTTTTTTTGCCTGTTTCCCTAATACTCTTTATTGGTTATCTTTTTTAATTTTCTCATCTTTCCTTAGTGCCATCGCTTTTAAAATTCTCTTTTACATCTGTTTTAGTTTGCCGTTAATCTTTGTCTTTACTTCCCCTGTTGCCTATCTCTTTTTTAATGTTCTTGCTATGCCTACTTTTAGTCTCTTTGCCATCTTATAAAAATTGTCTTCCTTTGTGCTATTGCTTTTTAACTTTTCTTCCTAATCCTGCATTTTAGTTTGCCATTGCTATTTTCTAATTTTTTTCCTTGATTCTTTAATCACGGATATTCTGAAGACTTTCTGTCAACATTTATCTCCTTTGCTGTCTGTATTTTTAATTATTTCTTGCCTTTCCTTAGTGCCCTCTCTTTTTAAATTTTCTTTCTACATCTTTTGAGATTGCCATCGCTATTTTTTTATTTTCTTTCTTATTTACTCGATCCCCGATCAAATTTTCTGTCTGAGCTCTTACCCTCAGACACCTCTCCTCTCTTTGTTTGTGCCTCAGAGTTCTCTTATCGTCCTCTCTGCCATCTAGTGTGCTTCCATTTGGTCCCCAGCCTCTTCAGACTCCCTCCTCACGTCCCTGAGTCTTCTTTGGTCTCTCTCACCATGTCGCAACACCTACGGATGCTTTCAAGGTTGCCCTTAGCATACGTTTAGCTTTATCGCAGGCATCACACCCCTTTTGTTCCCTCGGAAGAGTTCCTGAGTCCGTATCTGCTACCCAGAGTGGGAAACCAAAGTTTTCCCTAGTGTTTCTAGCTAGATCGGCAAAGCCTTAGACCGCAAGATGTAACAGCAACGTAGCAAACTTTGGCGGAACGCCTTCTTAGCGCACGAACAGCTAGTAGTTTTGCATGACTTTGATACATTGTAACCTAACTAACTTAATGAAATTGTATAAGTAATAATAATGAAGATTGTATACTTAACATTATGAATTAGAGCGACTGTTTCAGTCAAGGGGAAACTGTAATTCTTCGAAATGAAAAACGGGACCGTTCTGCCCAGAATCATCAGAAGACAGATGACATACATCAACGGATGAGACAGAGAGATCCTGAAACTGCATAAGGCGGTAAAATCACCTGCACTTAAACTCCAGTCATCAAAGAGGACACGTAACCGTTGAACAATTTGATCGGTCAAGAGCCACACTCGTCACGTTAACATGTGCATGAATAGCTTATGCAATAGAATGTGAGGCTTTAAAAAGCACAGGAAAAGAACCCACGGGGTCCCTCTTTGGAGGCCCCGAGCTGTTAATAAATCAACTTTGTGACAGAACCTGGGGCACAAACTCTTTATTTACAGTCAGAGGCTAAGACCGGTTCCACCTAGACTCCTTTCTGAGGAGTTTAGAAAGGAAGGGGTTCCGGTCTGAACCTCGCGACTCCGGGGGGCAGGTGTTCCCAGACCGTTCTTCAAGACCCAGCCCAGTCCCTCCGTCCTCTCTTCCCTCGAGCTGTGCCTCTATTAGTTTCCTGGGCCTCCAATGACACGGTTACTCTGTTGAAATTCAGTCATCGCGTTCCCAGTCATTTTTCTGTCCCTCCGACTTCCGACACTTTCCCTGTGCTCCACATCCATCGTGTAGCTCTTTAGGTGGGGCCATCTTTGAGCCGTAGAGCTCAAACCCACTCATTTGTTCTTCTACACTACCTAGGATTGCGCATTCTGTCCCCTGCGACCCGAGACCATCTGTACTCCACTCAGAGGATCACCCGAGTTCCTCCTTGTCATCCCCAAGCCTTCTTTGGTCCCTCATAGATACCCCTCTCCTCACCATCAAGATGCTTCCCAAGACCCTCCTCGATCTCCCCAGCACCTCATAGCACTTAATCTCCCTTTCTTTCGGTCCGTCAGAGCCTCTGGTTTTTCTTTGCCATACAACGCTCCTTTATTTTTCTCTCTGCTATTGAGGGTATCGCCATTAGGTGCTTCTCTCACTCATTCATCTGTGATTTGCCCAGATGCCCTCCTGGAACTCCGAGGCATCCGCCGTGGCTCTGAGCCTTCTTTTCTTACTCTGCCCCCTCCCAATGCCTCTATTCTCTATAGCCATGCGTTCCGAGTCCTTTCTCGTACTCCACAGCGCTCTTAGAGCACTTCAGCTTCCTTTTGGTAGTATTTTTTTGTCCGCCTCAGAGCGCCCTTAGCTTACTATTTGCAATTTAAGATGCCTTCATTCTGCCCCCAGCGCCCTGACAATATCTGTACTTTGTCGAAATCCCCTTTGGAGTTCCTCATCCTTAGTTTTGAGGCTTCTTTGAGCTCTCAGGCCCCTTGGGACTCCTCCGCTGCTCCCACCGAGCTCTCGTGACACAACCGCTGTGTCCTGGAGTCCCATTTTAGCTCCGGAGGGCACTCCACACCCCTCTTTCCCCCTCAGAACACTTCCCGAGTCCCCATCTCTTACTCTGGTCTGTCTTTTTGTCCTGTCACCCCTGGTCCCCGAGGATATCTGTATTTTGCTCAATTCCCTTTTGAGCTCGTCACATCTCCCCATCTCCTTTGGTCTCTCTGGCCCCTTTGGGACCTTTCTAATTCCTCTGACCACGTCTCCTGTTCTGATAGAACTTTTTCCGAAACCATCTGTATGCTCCAGAGCCACCTGTTTGGTGTCTGTCTTATAGTATGTTTCTATATCGTATCCGGTACCCTAAAGATGCCTATCGTTGGCTGAGATCTACTCTTAGAAAGCCCTCATCTATTTTTATAGACATATTTCCCGTGGTGGTTTTGGTTGTCTTTTGCAATTTATTTTTGTTTTACGTACTCAGGTGTTACTTAGAATGCTTCATACCATTTCTGATACTTTTGTTGAATTTCCACATGTGTTGGTGCTTTCTGTCCTCTCGGACTCATCTAGTTCCGTTAACGGTATCGGTCAAGGAGAGATCACGTAGGGCTCTAAATTATCAGCACTTTACAGTAAATAACGTACGTTACAAGCAGAGATATTTTTGGGAAGGTTTTCTCACGGGATCTAGTTCCTCTTTGTCGTTCAATCCTATCCAGAACATAATTCGGGCAGAAGGTAGGTAGTATGCACGGTCCCGCTAAAAGTAAAGCGTGACCCCGTACCTCTGTATTTTGTTTGAAAGGAAACTAAAGCACATAAATTTTGATGATAATATCATTATTACATTTAGTAAACTAGTGTCTTTTAGGGCTTAGTATGATTTCTAATTCTTTCTATCTACGCAATGGAACATTAAATTGAATTACTTACCCGGTCACATTGCTGACGCCATCGCTTCAGTCACAGTAGAAAAGCAGATATCGGCCTTTCTTGTAAGCGCCACTTTCCCTGTTCAGTCCCTCGCGGGCTGTAAACTTAAGGCTGACGAGAAAAGGAGCTGCTACCCCTGTGGCGGCCTTTATGGCTTCTGCTGGTCCATCCCACCCCTTCCCGGGGGGTTGTGGGAAGGGCGGAAGGCGGGGCCCGGGGTATATGAGCCACAGCCTCTGCTGACTGAGCTCATTCTGCAGTTGGGTGTCTCCGGTGTAGGTCTTTTGCTGATCCTGTGGTCAAATGTAGTTTTGGAGCCGGCTCAGCTGTTCGGGCTGGTGTGCGTTCACATTTAGAGAAGGAGAACTCATAAGTTCTAGGAAAGACCTTCCAGACCAGTTAACGTTCAGCAGTGTATTTAATAGAAAATAAAGGTGGGTTTTTTTGGTTTTTTTTTTTTAGGTTAGTAGTTTTATATTGAGCATTCAGGGATGGTAAGATGGTTTAATAGTACGTATTTCTTTTTTTTTCCAGGTACCCTGCATTTTCTTGGAATTCCTGACTTAATTGGAGATGGAACTTTGTGGGTTTTTCTCACCAGTTTTGTTACATACAGCGTAAGTTGCTAATATAAATTTTCTTAATAAGAGCAACGATAAGATTATCTAGCGGGCGCTAGGGTGAGCATCTTGTATACATCCGTATATGAAGTGTTAGCATTTCTCAAGAAAGTAGCAGAGATTCAAGGTATAGTGGTTTTCACTGGCTTTGTGGGTCTGTAACGCAGCCCAGAGTCCGTGGGAAGAAAGGAGCTGCCTGCAGGGCACGGCTCGGAAGAGCAGCTCCCGAGGGGCAGCTGACAAGAGGGGGTTCAGAGGCTCTCATACAGGGCAGGAGTTGTCTGGAAGAAGCGGGGTTCCTTCCCTGTCAGTTCAGGAGAAGAGAAGGGGGTTTTGAAGCTTTGGGACAGGGGAAAGGGAGGCAGGTTCCTCAGACTTTCTCAGAGGTTTTGCAGTTGGATTTGGGTGTCGATGAGGTCTGTTCCATTGCGGTCTCCTGCATTTGAGGTGGGCCGAGTAGTATCGAGGAGGAGCATGTGACCTGTGACTTTATGCAAGCGCAATGGTAATTTTGTGTTTCTTTGGTGTCTTAGGTGCTGTAATTAATTGTTGCTTATGACTCTGGATTTGGTGGGGTTTTTTATTTCTTTATTTTGCAGATGATGGACCCGGTGACTGCAGGAACATACCAGCTAGCTGTTTTTTGCGTGTTAAGTCAAGGATGGATTTGGACGCCCGGCCCTTTGAAAGATGAGTTGAAGAACAGGCACAGGAGAGGGGACAAGGGAGACAATTGTGGGAAAGGATTTGTAAAAGTTAGTGTAGGGCAGAGGGCTGTCGCGGAGCAATCCCCTTTAGGCAGGTAAGGGGAGCGGGTTACTCTTCAGCCCGACGGTAGCGTGCGCCGGGCAGGGCGGTTCCAGCCTGTGTCTGCGGTGTCATCGGTGTGGTCTGTCTTTGGTGTATTAGACCTTTGTCGGATCTCGATGTCGGGTTTATGCTCCAGGAGCAAGGCACAGTGCCTCAGGTAGCACCCCTGGAGTCTCGAACGCCTGTTCTCATCGGCATAGCGCCAGTCGGGCGCCGCTTTTCTTGCATTAAAAGCCTAAAGCGTGGATAGGTGCGGTGTCACGGAAGTGTCTGGACGGTCTTCATTTGCGGCGCGGTTCCCAGCTGCGTGAGCAGCTCTGTTCTCTGGCCATCCGTTTTCAGGGCGCGGGCCTTCTGCCCCGCATCGTTACACTCTTAGGTCTTGAAGCCCGGCTTTCTGCATGTACATCTTCGCAGTTTGGCGAGTCGCTTCTTGTCACGGGTCGTGACGTTCTGCACGTTCTCCGGGGTTTCCGTCGAGGCCCCTCACTTCACCATTACGGTCTCGCTCATCATTTTGCTCGATGACGTCTTTGGTCGAGGTGTCGTCATTCTCGCTGAGAGTTTTCCCTCATCTTTGAGGTACGTTGTAGGATTTTGTGTAGCGTCAATCTGTCCATCTGTGTGTTTGTGTGGCTCGGAGCCGCCCTGCCCGGGGGTGTCGAGTCAGGGGTAGGTGGGATGGCAGTAAGAGTGTGTGCTTAACCCAGTGTTCTGGCTAGGCTGTTGGGGCCAAGGTGGTACAGTCACCTGGGATCGAGTAGCCATCGGCGGGTTGCGTGGGCAGCTTTTTTTGGTAATGTTCTTAGGGGCGCAGCAGAGCTATGAGGGAGAGGCTGTTAAGCAGTATCGACGGAGATTGCCTCTCCAAGGTATTGAGGCTGCTTTGTGTGGAGTTTAAGATTAGTGGGCTTTGGTTCTGGCAGGTTGTAGTTGGGCTGTAGATGACACTCGTCAATGGGAACATTTGTCATTATGAAGCTATCTCTCCGTCTCCAGGTGACTTCTTTGATATTGTTTTTTCAGGCGCAGGGGGACGTGCTGTACGGGGCGACGTAGGAGAGCTGAGCGGAGCTCTGTCAGAAGGTGGGTAGGTGTGTGGTCTTAGAGGGAAGCTGTGAGCGGTGGCTCTGCGATGACTACATCAGGGTATTTTTCTGTTTCAGTTGGAAGCTTGAAGCAAGGAGCACCGTGGGATACGGGCACCAGGGCTGATTCAGTGCAGGTAAGATGAGTGATTGGGTAGCAGTTAGTTGTCTGGGTGTTGTATTGCCAGTGAAGTGATAAGCGACCGGTGTTGTTTGTGTCTTACAGGTGGCGCGCAAGGGTGAAGGCGGTGACCCAAAGCGGTAGAGGACGGGCCGGCGAGTTGTCACGTGGAAGGGGCGGGAGATGCGAATCGGTGGCCAGGGGCTACGGTTGAGGGCAGTGTCTCAGCATGTGCTGTATCTCTTGGATTTTTGCAGGTGCCGCACGCAGGCTCGGTGGGGTGCTGCCGCGTGCTGTCGAGCCGTAGGAGCAGGTGAGGGGGTTGTGGGCAGGGTAGGCGTCTCGTAGCAAAGTATTCTGTGGTAGCTCAGTGAAGCATTTCCCTTTGGATTTGCAGGTACTGTGCAGGCTGCATTTGGAATTGGAGGAGAATTTTAGGCGAGCTGTGTTGTAGAGAGGAGGCGCCTGGGGCTGGTGAGTTATTTAAATGCAATTGTAATTTTGTGACTCTTAAACGCTACAAACAATGAGCGTCACAGCATGCGACTGTGGCATCAGTGGAGAGCAGGCGAGCGGAATGCCACGGCGCATCTGAGCTGGGGATGGCACAGGAAAATTGCGTGTTGACAACAGCGTCATCAGTCAATATCGCTTCGGTCTGTAGATTCATGTGTGGTTTTGTTCTGTGAATAACTTTTTTTTTTTTTCAGATGATGAAGAGAAACCTGGTGAATGCAGGATCAATCCATTTGGCTGCTTGTGGTGTTTTTCTTGTTGAGGATGGCTTCGGACTCATCGCTCTTTGAAAGATAAGCTGAGGAAATGTCGGTGGAAACTGTTTGGGGGGGGCGGGACAAGTTTGGGAGTCGCAGGGATGGCTTTTAAAGTTAGCGTAGGGCAGAGGGCTGTCGCGGAGCAATCCCCTTTAGGCAGGTAAGGGGAGCGGGTTACTCTTCAGCCCGACGGTAGCGTGTGCCGGGCAGGGCGGTTCCAGCCTGTGTCTGCGGTGTCATCGGTGTGGTCTGTCTTTGGTGTATTAGACCTTTGTCAGATCTCGATGTCGGGTTTATGCTCCAGGAGCAAGGCACAGTGCCTCAGGTAGCACCCCTGGAGTCTCGAACGCCTGTTCTCATCGGCATAGCGCCAGTCGGGCGCCGCTTTTCTTGCATTAAAAGCCTAAAGCGTGGATAGGTGCGGTGTCACGGAAGTGTCTGGACGGTCCTCATTTGCGGCGCGGTTCCCAGCTGCGTGAGCAGCTCTGTTCTCTGGCCATCCGTTTTCAGGGCGCGGGCCTTCTGCCCCGCATCGTTACGCTCTTAGGTCTTGAAGCCCGGCTTTCTGCATGTACATCTTCGCAGTTTGGCGAGTCGCTTCTTGTCACGGGTCGTGACGTTCTGCACGTTCTCCGGGGTTTCCGTCGAGGCCCCTCACTTCACCATTACGGTCTCGCTCATCATTTTGCTCGATGACGTCTTTGGTCGAGGTGTCGTCATTCTCGCTGAGAGTTTTCCCTCATCTTTGAGGTACGTTGTAGGATTTTGTGTAGCGTCAATCTGTCCATCTGTGTGTTTGTGTGGCTCGGAGCCGCCCTGCCCGGGGGTGTCGAGTCAGGGGTAGGTGGGATGGCAGTAAGAGTGTGTGCTTAACCCAGTGTTCTGGCTAGGCTGTTGGGGCCAAGGTGGTACAGTCACCTGGGATCGAGTAGCCATCGGCGGGTTGCGTGGGCAGCTTTTTTTGGTAATGTTCTTAGGGGCGCAGCAGAGCTATGAGGGAGAGGCTGTTAAGCAGTATCGACGGAGATTGCCTCTCCAAGGTATTGAGGCTGCTTTGTGTGGAGTTTAAGATTAGTGGGCTTTGGTTCTGGCAGGTTGTAGTTGGGCTGTAGATGACACTCGTCAATGGGAACGTTTGTCATTATGAAGCTATCTCTCCGTCTCCAGGTGACTTCTTTGATATTGTTTTTTCAGGCGCAGGGGGACGTGCTGTACGGGGCGACGTAGGAGAGCCGAGCGGAGCTCTGTCAGAAGGTGGGTAGGTGTGTGGTCTTAGAGGGAAGCTGTGAGCGGTGGCTCTGCGATGACTACATCAGGGTATTTTTCTGTTTCAGTTGGAAGCTTGAAGCAAGGAGCACCGTGGGATACGGGCACCAGGGCTGATTCAGTGCAGGTAAGATGAGTGATTGGGTAGCAGTTAGTTGTCTGGGTGTTGTATTGCCAGTGAAGTGATAAGCGACCGGTGTTGTTTGTGTCTTACAGGTGGCGCGCAAGGGTGAAGGCGGTGACCCAAAGCGGTAGAGGACGGGCCGGCGAGTTGTCACGTGGAAGGGGCGGGAGATGCGAATCGGTGGCCAGGGGCTACGGTTGAGGGCAGTGTCTCAGCATGTGCTGTATCTCTTGGATTTTTGCAGGTGCCGCACGCAGGCTCGGTGGGGTGCTGCCGCGTGCTGTCGAGCCGTAGGAGCAGGTGAGGGGGTTGTGGGCAGGGTAGGCGTCTCGTAGCAAAGTATTCTGTGGTAGCTCAGTGAAGCATTTCCCTTTGGATTTGCAGGTACTGTGCAGGCTGCATTTGGAATTGGAGGAGAATTTTAGGCGAGCTGTGTTGTAGAGAGGAGGCGCCTGGGGCTGGTGAGTTATTTAAATGCAATTGTAATTTTGTGACTCTTAAACGCTACAAACAATGAGCGTCACAGCATGCGACTGTGGCATCAGTGGAGAGCAGGCGAGCGGAATGCCACGGCGCATCTGAGCTGGGGATGGCACAGGAAAATTGCGTGTTGACAACAGCGTCATCAGTCAATATCGCTTCGGTCTGTAGATTCATGTGTGGTTTTGTTCTGTGAATAACTTTTTTTTTTTTCAGATGATGAAGAGAAACCTGGTGAATGCAGGATCAATCCATTTGGCTGCTTGTGGTGTTTTTCTTGTTGAGGATGGCTTCGGACTCATCGCTCTTTGAAAGATAAGCTGAGGAAATGTCGGTGGAAACTGTTTGGGGGGGGCGGGACAAGTTTGGGAGTCGCAGGGATGGCTTTTAAAGTTAGCGTAGGGCAGAGGGCTGTCGCGGAGCAATCCCCTTTAGGCAGGTAAGGGGAGCGGGTTACTCTTCAGCCCGACGGTAGCGTGTGCCGGGCAGGGCGGTTCCAGCCTGTGTCTGCGGTGTCATCGGTGTGGTCTGTCTTTGGTGTATTAGACCTTTGTCAGATCTCGATGTCGGGTTTATGCTCCAGGAGCAAGGCACAGTGCCTCAGGTAGCACCCCTGGAGTCTCGAACGCCTGTTCTCATCGGCATAGCGCCAGTCGGGCGCCGCTTTTCTTGCATTAAAAGCCTAAAGCGTGGATAGGTGCGGTGTCACGGAAGTGTCTGGACGGTCCTCATTTGCGGCGCGGTTCCCAGCTGCGTGAGCAGCTCTGCTCTCTGGCCATCCGTTTTCAGGGCGCGGGCCTTCTGCCCCGCATCGTTACGCTCTTAGGTCTTGTACATGCAGAAAACCGGGCTTCATCTTCGCAGTTTGGCGAGTCGCTTCTTGTCACGGGTCGTGACGTTCTGCACGTTCTCCGGGGTTTCCGTCGAGGCCCCTCACTTCACCATTACGGACTCGCTCATCCTTTTGCTCGATGACGTCTTTGGTCGAGGTGTCGTCATTCTCGCTGAGAGTTTTCTCTCATCTTTGAGGTACATTGTAGGATTTTGCGTAGCGTCAGTCTGTCCATCTGTGTTTGTGTGGCTCGGAGCCGCCCTGCCCGGGGGTGTCGAGTCAGGGGTAGGTGGGATAGGAGTAAGAGTCTATGGTTAACATGTTGCTGTGTCCAGGCTGTTGGGGCCAAGGTGGTACAGTCATCTGGGATCGCGTAGCCATCAGCAGGCTGTATGGACAGTGCTTCCATTAGTGGTTTTTGAGATGAGCCGTGCCACGTTGGACGTGCTGGTCAGCGGTAGTGCAGGAGTCTGCACCTTAAAAACCAAAAAGGCTGCTTCGTATGGCACTTTGAGTTTGTTTTTTTTTTTTTTGTTATGACAGGCTGTAGTTGGAATCTAGATAGTATTTGTAATTGGGAATGTGACCATCGGAATGAGGAAGCCATCGCTTCCCAGGTGACTCGTTTGATGTTGTTTTTCAGGCGCAGGGGGACGTGCTGTGCAGGGCGATGTAGCAGAGCCAATCGGAGCACTATAAGAAGGCGGGTCGCCATGTGCGGCATTAGAGGGAAGATGTGAATGGTGGCTCTATGACAGCATTTATGGTATCGTTTTTTTCAATTTCAATCCCTGAAGCAACGAGCTGACTCAGTGGCTGACTCTGTCCAGGTGACCGGCGATCGGCAGGCTGAAGTACCAGTTGTTTTTCAGGCCAGTCAAGTTTTAAGGAACCTGTGCCGCTTGTATTTTACAGGTGGGGTGCAAGACCGAAAGCGGCAATCCAAAGTGACGGAGGCTGGGCCGGCAAGCTGTCAAGGTAAAGCAGTGGGAGATGGGAATTGTTATCCACAGCCTAAAGTTTCAGACTGTACCTCAGCATGTGCTGCTCTGCTTGTGTTTTTGCAGGTGCCGCACACAGGCTCAGATGAACAATGCCACAAGCCCGTGAACGGTTCGAGCCGGCGAGGCCGTCGCGGGTCCCTTTAGTGTCTAACAGCAAAGTATCACGTGTCAGCTCAGTGAAGCTTTTCTCCCTTTTACTTTGCAGGCACTGTGCGGGCCGCCTTTGGGAGCGGGCGAGGGTTTGAGGCGAGCCAGGTAGTCGAGAGGAGGCACACAGGGTAAGTGACTTCTTGCGAGCGCAATGGTAATTTTGAGTCTCTCGGTCTTTTAGGTGCCACAAATGATGACCGTCTGCACAGGAGAAGAAACAGAAGGATGTCAAGGAGGATTCTAAACCTGCCTAAGTGACTCGAAGCTGGGGTGTAGAAGAACAGGTATACCATACTAATCACTGTTTAGTCTCGTGTGCTTGACAGGCAGACCATCTGCGTTTTGATAACGTCAGCCTGCGAGAGATTCGGAAGCACCCCGTTGGACAAGCTTGAGATTCCTGCCCTCCTGTGGGAAAGGGCAAAGCGCGGCAGTGAACTCTGGCCGCGCAATCCCCAATATACAGGTGCAAACAGCACATTTGGTGATCCTCGAGCACAGACAGATCGGTGCCTGGATCTGTGCTCGTGTGCCTCTGCCCAGGCCCCACTTTGGGAGTTTCCCGGCTGGTGATGTAATGACAAAAAACTTACTCGTCGCACTTCACCTGTGTTTTTGTGGCTCTTCCTGCGCCCCGCCCGTGTTGGCTCACACGCAGCCGCAGCATTTGACTTTGTAGTCGACACGGAGCAGGTAATCAGAAATGCAGCGGCACTTCTGAGGAGGGGCGTGTTGCGGTAAAGGTCCGTCTTGACTGACGTGATGCCGACTGACGGCAGTGTTGTGTGCTGTTTGGGTCTTTCTTTAAAGGTGATGAAGAGGAGACTGGTGACAGCCGCATGAATCCTGTCGGCAGACTGTGGTTTTTCTCGTTGCGAATGGATTAAGCCTCCCGGCCCTCTGAAAGATAAGTCGAGGGAGCGGCACCGCGGTGGGGTCGGGGGAAGGTGGGGACGAGGTCGGCAATTGCAGGGACAGGTTTTAAAGGTAGCGTAGGGCAGAGGGCTGTCCAGGAGCTGTCTCCTTTGGGCAGGTAAAGGGGGAGCAGGTTACTCCTCAGTGCAACGCTAGCATGTGCCGGGCAGGGCGGTTTCAGCCTGTGTCTGTTGTCGTATAGTCTGTGTGATACGTCTTATGTGTCATAGAGCTTCCTCAGTTCTTAATGTCCTCGTTGCTCTTTGCACAAGGAGCATGACACATGTCTCAGGCGCAGCCCGTGGGGTTCAATTGCCAGTACTCATCAGCACGGTGCCAACCGGGTGTTACTCTTGTCGCTTTATGAGCTTAAAGCGTGGATCGGTCTTGATCGGAAGACTTTTCGGTCGCTCCGCTTTTGTAGCATCGTTCCCGGCTGCACGAGCAGCTCTGCTCTCTACCCATCCATTTTCAGGGACCGTGTCTCGTTCCCTTCATCCTTATGTTTGTAGGGCTTGAAGCCGGGCTTCGTGCACATACATCATCTCGGTTTTGAGAGTCATTTCTCGTCACAGGCCTTGGAGTCCTACTCTTTTTTTTTTTTTTTTTTTTTTTTAATTGGGGGTGTTTCCCAGAGCCTCCTCCCATCACCGTTGCGGTCTTGCAGGTCTTCTTGCCCGACAACGACTTCCATCCCGGTGTCATTCTTCTCACTGAGAGTTTTCTCTCATCTTTGAGGCACATTGTTTGTGGTGTTCTGTGTAGTATCTGTGCATGTCTTCGTGGCTCGGAGTCGCCCTGCCCGGGGGTGTAGAGTCAGGCGTAGGTGGGATAGCCGTAATATTCTACAGTTAATATGTTGGTGTGTCGAGGCAATGTCGGTAAGGTTATTTCGGACCGAGCGGCCGTCAGCGGGTTTTGCGAACAGGTTTTTCATTAACGCTTTATGGGGAAGGGCAGAGCTCTGCAGGAGGGGCCGTTCAGCGGTAGCGCCGGAGACCGCATCTCAAAGAAGCAAAGGCTGCTATGCGTGGGGCTTGAAGTTTGTGGGTGTTTTTTCTGGCGAGCTGCCAGATGACGTTTCTAAATAGGAACCAGACTTAAGCGTTACGAAGCTATCTCTCTGCGTCCAGCTGATCGTCGATGTTGTTTTTTCAGACATAGCGGGACCAGCTGCCCAGGGTGACGCAGCAGAGCCGAGCGGAGTACCGTGAGAAGGTGGGTCATCGTTTCCGGTATTAGAGGGAAGATGTGACCGCTGCCTCTGCGAGTGCAGTTACACTTGGTTGTTTTGTCGTTGTTTATCCCCAGTTTGAATTCTTGATTCTGTCAGGTGCCAGAACAATGACGGTCACAGCATCCAACTCGGGAATCCGTGCAGAGCAGGTGAGCAGAACACCACGGCGTGTCCGAGGCAGGGGCTGTTACAGGAGAAGTTTATGTTGACCGACGCGATGCTTCCCAACGGCAGTATTGTGTGTGCATTTTTTTTGTTTGTTTTTGCAGGCGACGAAGAATCTATCACCTGCAGGATTAATGCTGTTTGCCAATCGGGGGTTTTTTTCATCGAGGATGGCTTTGGAGCCCAGGCTCTCTGAAAGCTCAGCGGATGGACTGGCGGCCGAGATTGTTTGGGGAGGGAGGGGACAGGGTCAGCAACCGGAGAGATGGGTTTTAAAGTTAGCGTAGGGCAGAGGGCTGCCCCGGACCGGTCCCCTTTGGGCAGGTAAAGAGAGGGGGTTACTCTTCAGCGTGAGGGTAACCTGCACCGGTCAGGGCAGTTCCGGCTCATGTTTGTCATCACGTAGTTTGCACGGCCTGTTTTCTGTGTCTTGCGTAATACCTTCTTCTGGTCTCAAAGTCTCCATTGCTCCTTTTTTGATCAGGAGGCACCTCGCTGGCCCTCCAGAGTGTCTAGAGAGCATCACCTCATCAGCGTAGTGCCTGTCCAGCAGTTCTCGTCTCGATAGTCTACTTTAAAGCGTCCTTCCTTCCAGCGCGTATTATGTTGCGGATCTTGCCGATCGGTCTCCACTTGCGGCGGCAAGCCAGGCGGCACGTGCGGCTCCCTCGTTGAGATTCCCGTTTCCACAGAGTAGTCTTCTGGGGTTTCGTTCCCATGTCCTTAAGAGGTTCAGGTCTTAAAGCCTGCCTTCTCATGCATCCACCGTGACGATTTTGGCGGCCGCTTTCTGTCACAGGCGGCAGCCGTCGCCTCTCTTGCAGGGCCGCTACAAGGTATTTACGTCACCGTGGCACCGTAGGGCTTCTGCGCCGGCATCATCGACCCTACGGGAGTTGTTCTCACCCACAGTCTTATAGTGTCTCACGGTCACTCTTGCAGCCTCTGCACGCGCCACGGGTCCGCGTGCGCCACCTGCGATCGGAGCTTCAAGCACACTTAGCGTCACGGATGTATCCGGAGGGTTACCTTCCGGGAGGCGATGTGGCCTAGAAGGACCGCTCTGCTTTTGTACTTTCTAGTTCCATAGAGATGTTCTATGGCATCTCATCCGCATGCCTTTTTGAGGTAAGGTCCTAAAGCCAAGCTTCTCAGGCACGTGTCATTCTAGAGTTGCGTTGTAGCGCGGCGCTGTAGTTCGGACTGCCATCCGAGACCGCCTAGCCAGGCAGCGCTTACTTTTTCTTTTGCTTTGTAAAGCTCAGTATTTGGGTATGCGTCGCATCGTACCGCCCCGTAATCGTCTCGGCCGCTATCAGAGACCACTTCGCAGCGTAACTCCCCATCGTGCGTTTTGTGTCGGACCGTTCTGTATTTGAATGGGTATGGCATTGTTTGGCTCTATTGGTTTTGCATTGTACCGCCCTGTAATTGTGTCAACCTTCATCTGAGACCGTTTTACATTGTAACGGCCCCTATCGTCTTTTGTCTCACATCGTGCCACTCCGTAACTATCTCGACCGCCACGCGAGACCGTCTCGCTTCATACTGCCCCCTACTGGGGTTTTTTTGTCGGATCAATCTGTACCAGAGCGCACGTTGCATTGTTTGGCATTGTATTGCCTTTGCATCGTATAGCTCTGTAACGGTCTCGACTGCCATTTGAGACCGTCTTGTATCGTATCGCCCCGTATCGCATCGTGTCTCACATTGTATAGCTCTGTAACGGTCTCGACTGAGATCGTAGATGGTTTTGCATTGTACAACCCTGTATTTCCTTTTTTTTTTAATTGGATCATTCCCTATTTGAATGCCTATTGCACTGTCTATCTCTGTAGCGATTGTGCATTGTATTTCTCTGTAATAGTCTTGACTGACATTGGAGAGCATCTCATATTGTGCAGGTCTACTTTGTATCACATCGTGATGCTCCGTAACCGTCTCGCCCGCCAGCAGAGACCATCTGGCTTTGTGTCACCCTGTATTGTGTGTTGTTATTAGATCACTGTTTTTTTGAGCGTGTATTGTATTGTTCTGCTGAGTATCAGTTTTGCATTGTACCGCCGTGAAATTGTCTTGACCAACATCTGAGGCGGTCTCGCATCGTACCACCCTCTATTGCGGTTTTGTTATCGGAGCGTTCCGTATTTGACTGCCTAGTGCCTCGTTCGGCTCCGTATGGGATTTGCCTCGTCTGGGTCTGCGTCGGTGTCTACCACCATCCAAGACCGTCTCGCATCGTATCGCCTCATATTGTTGTTTGCCTTTTGTCGGCACCCCTCCGTAGTCATCTGGACCGCCGCCGGAGACGATGTCACGTCGCACCACCCTGTAACCGTCTCAACTGCCGTCAGAGATGGACCTGCATTCTATCACCCTGTATTGTATTTTGTCTCAATGGTGCTCTAAGGGCACGTCAAGTTGTTTGACTTGTGTGAACATTATGTGGCTCTATCTTTGTATGTATCATATGATATTGTGTAGGCAGCATAGATGGTTAAAGGGTCTCCATCTCTCTGCACGTGGCCAGGAAGGGAGTGAATTACAACCAGATTGTGAGGTAAGATAAGGTAAGACATTAATGCATTTGTGGTTTTTATGCAGTTGCTTTAGGCGACTTGCGGTAAGTGTGTAGAAAGAGCAGATGGGGCTCTGAGCAGTCAGGGATTTGCAGGCTTGTAGGGCAAATAACTGGGGTAAAAAAAAAAAAAAAAAAAGAAAAACAAAAACAACAAACAAACAAACAAAAAAAAAAAACAGCCAGGGGATGTATTTCTTTCCCCTGGTTTTTTTTTTTTTTTTTTCTCCCAGTCTTGGCCGCTCTGCGAGGTGATGTTTATTGCCATAGTTTTGGTAGATGACAGGCACGAGCCGGGGCTTTTGCAGGCAGGGTAACCTGCGAGGCCGCTCTGGGTGGCGCTCTGGAGGAGCGCCGCAGAGACGGGCCCACGGCAGCTTTTGGCCGGCAGGTGGGAGAAGGCAGGAGCCGAGCGGGAGGTTGGGCCGGTGTGGCCGTGGAGGGAGCGGCGTGTTTGGCCAGTGTATGTGTGTGGTTTGGTGGTTGTGTTGACCCGCAGGCTGGCTGCGGCTGTGTGCGTGTTTTCCTTTGCAGGCTCGTAGGGCGAATAACTAGAATAAAAAACCCCAGCCGGGGGATTTTTTTTTTCTTCCCCCGGCTGGGTTTTTTTTCCCCGGTCCCGGCCGCTCTGCGAGGCGACGTTCATCGCCAAGGTTTGGGCGGAGGTCAGGCACGGGCCGGGGTTTTTGCAGGCAGGGTCACCTGCGAGGCCGCTCTGGGTGGCGCTCTGGAGGAGCGCCGCAGAGACGGGCCCACGGCAGCTTTTGGCCGGCAGGTGGGAGAAGGCAGGAGCCGAGCGGGAGGGGAGGCTTGTGGGGTAGCGGAGGGAGCAGGGTGTATTTTGGTGGTTGTGTTGACCCGCAGGCTGGCTGCGGCTGTGTGCGTGTTTTCCTTTGCAGGCTCGTAGGGCGAATCACTAGAATAAAAAACCCCAGCCGGGGGTTTTTTTTTTTCTTCCCCCGGCTGGGTTTTTTTTCCCCGGTCCCGGCCGCTCTGCGAGGCGACGTTCATCGCCAAGGTTTGGGCGGAGGTCAGGCACGGGCCGGGGTTTTTGCAGGCAGGGTCACCTGCGAGGCCGCTCTGGGTGGCGCTCTTGAGGAGCGCCGCAGAGACGGGCCCACGGCAGCTTTTGGCCGGCAGGTGGGAGAAGGCAGGAGCCGAGCGGGAGGTTGGGCCGGTGTGGCCGTGGAGGGAGCGGGGTGTTTGGCCGGTGTTTGTGTGTGGTTTGGTGGTTGTGTTGACCCGCAGGCTGGCTGCGGCTGTGTGCGTGTTTTCCTTTGCAGGCTCGTAGGGCGAATAACTAGAATAAAAAACCCCAGCCGGGGGATTTTTTTTTTCTTCCCCCGGCTGGGTTTTTTTTCCCCGGTCCCGGCCGCTCTGCGAGGCGACGTTCATCGCCAAGGTTTGGGCGGAGGTCAGGCACGGGCCGGGGTTTTTGCAGGCAGGGTCACCTGCGAGGCCGCTCTGGGTGGCGCTCTGGAGGAGCGCCGCAGAGACGGGCCCACGGCAGCTTTTGGCCGGCAGGTGGGAGAAGGCAGGAGCCGAGCGGGAGGGGAGGCTTGTGGGGTAGCGGAGGGAGCAGGGTGTATTTTGGTGGTTGTGTTGACCCGCAGGCTGGCTGCGGCTGTGTGCGTGTTTTCCTTTGCAGGCTCGTAGGGCGAATAACTAGAATAAAAAACCCCAGCCGGGGGATTTTTTTTTTCTTCCCCCGGCTGGGTTTTTTTTCCCCGGTCCCGGCCGCTCTGCGAGGCGACGTTCATCGCCAAGGTTTGGGCGGAGGTCAGGCACGGGCCGGGGTTTTTGCAGGCAGGGTCACCTGCGAGGCCGCTCTGGGTGGCGCTCTGGAGGAGCGCCGCAGAGACGGGCCCACGGCAGCTTTTGGCCGGCAGGTGGGAGAAGGCAGGAGCCGAGCGGGAGGGGAGGCTTGTGGGGTAGCGGAGGGAGCAGGGTGTATTTTGGTGGTTGTGTTGACCCGCAGGCTGGCTGCGGCTGTGTGCGTGTTTTCCTTTGCAGGCTCGTAGGGCGAATAACTAGAATAAAAAACCCCAGCCGGGGGATTTTTTTTTTCTTCCCCCGGCTGGGTTTTTTTTCCCCGGTCCCGGCCGCTCTGCGAGGCGACGTTCATCGCCAAGGTTTGGGCGGAGGTCAGGCACGGGCCGGGGTTTTTGCAGGCAGGGTCACCTGCGAGGCCGCTCTGGGTGGCGCTCTGGAGGAGCGCCGCAGAGACGGGCCCACGGCAGCTTTTGGCCGGCAGGTGGGAGAAGGCAGGAGCCGAGCGGGAGGGGAGGCTTGTGGGGTAGCGGAGGGAGCAGGGTGTATTTTGGTGGTTGTGTTGACCCGCAGGCTGGCTGCGGCTGTGTGCGTGTTTTCCTTTGCAGGCTCGTAGGGCGAATAACTAGAATAAAAAACCCCAGCCGGGGGATTTTTTTTTTCTTCCCCCGGCTGGGTTTTTTTTCCCCGGTCCCGGCCGCTCTGCGAGGCGACGTTCATCGCCAAGGTTTGGGCGGAGGTCAGGCACGGGCCGGGGTTTTTGCAGGCAGGGTCACCTGCGAGGCCGCTCTGGGTGGCGCTCTGGAGGAGCGCCGCAGAGACGGGCCCACGGCAGCTTTTGGCCGGCAGGTGGGAGAAGGCAGGAGCCGAGCGGGAGGGGAGGCTTGTGGGGTAGCGGAGGGAGCAGGGTGTATTTTGGTGGTTGTGTTGACCCGCAGGCTGGCTGCGGCTGTGTGCGTGTTTTCCTTTGCAGGCTCGTAGGGCAAATAACTAGAATAAAAAACCCCAGCCGGGGGATTTTTTTTTTCTTCCCCCGGCTGGGTTTTTTTTCCCCGGTCCCGGCCGCTCTGCGAGGCGACGTTCATCGCCAAGGTTTGGGCGGAGGTCAGGCACGGGCCGGGGTTTTTGCAGGCAGGGTCACCTGCGAGGCCGCTCTGGGTGGCGCTCTGGAGGAGCGCCGCAGAGACGGGCCCACGGCAGCTTTTGGCCGGCAGGTGGGAGAAGGCAGGAGCCGAGCGGGAGGGGAGGCTTGTGGGGTAGCGGAGGGAGCAGGGTGTATTTTGGTGGTTGTGTTGACCCGCAGGCTGGCTGCGGCTGTGTGCGTGTTTTCCTTTGCAGGCTCGTAGGGCGAATCACTAGAATAAAAAACCCCAGCCGGGGGATTTTTTTTTTCTTCCCCCGGCTGGGTTTTTTTTCCCCGGTCCCGGCCGCTCTGCGAGGCGACGTTCATCGCCAAGGTTTGGGCGGAGGTCAGGCACGGGCCGGGGTTTTTGCAGGCAGGGTCACCTGCGAGGCTCCTGAAAATGGAGTTTTGGGGGAGCAGTCTGGTATGTGATTAGTGTTTGTCATGTTTGGGAGTTGTGTGTAGTGGTAGTTCATGTTTACGGGGCAATGTTTGGGGTGTCGGAGGAGATGGCTAGTGTGGAGGAGGAATGGGCATCTCTATACCTGTGTGGCAAAGTAATAGTCTTGGGCAGTGATGTGAGAAATATGGCATCAGAATCTGTATTAATTTTTCTCTGATTTGATTTTTTATAGGTCTGCAGCCTTTTCCAGAGGAGAACCATTCACCCATTCCTTTGTGAGGGTAGGAAGTTTTGGAGGAGCTGTCACCCAGAAGATGGAACCTGACAGACTCGGGGAAAGAGAGCGCATCCCTCAGGGGAGCGCGAACTATAAGAAGGCCTTTAGCTGTCACAGCAGGACCGGGAAGATGTGGACTGCTGCTATGGTGCCGAGGGTTACGGCGGAGCAGTTTCTGGAGCGTCTTTGTGCAGGCACAAAGTCCAAAGAGAGCAACAGATACTGCAAGCTATGCATTTAATGTATGCTTAAGAATTGTAATAGCACAGTAAGAGTTTATATGTTTTCTGGCACAACCCTCGTCATAATCCTGTGGCGTACTTTCAAATGTATTTTTAAATTGGTCACCTTCTGTCAACAGATTCATTCAGGGCTTTGTTATTTAAAAGGTCAATGCAGAACTCACAGAGCTTGCAATGTCTCCTCTGACACGTCTATAATCAAGGATCATTAAATCACCCCTTTCCAAGTGAAAATGAAATAACCGATAGGATGTAAGTTGTTAGTGTTAGGCATTGTCAGCTGGGGCCAGTACAGGTAAGGGAGTTGCATCGGCGGTGAAAGAAGGTCGATGTACATATTCGGATGAGTATGGAGTCAAAGTAGGTGCTGACGAGGGAGCGCATGTAGTAGGTGCGCCCCCAGCCAAGGTAACGGAAAATGTGGAGATGGCTCCCCAGGCCGGAGAATGTCCGTAATGTAGGAGCGCCCGTAGGAGGACAGTAGTAGGACCCATCGAGGTTCGAGGCGTATTGCACAGAAGGCGTCAGTGTGAGCAGCGAGGAAGGGGAACGGCCACGACAATTCCGGGAAGTCCATCTGTCAGATAAATGCCAGGAGCGCGGTTCGCATCTGCAATTAATAAAATAGTGTTTGCTCTCATACCGCTCCTGTTTGTTTTTGATGGATTTGGGACTCGGGTGGGTACGTGCCACTCAGTTGCAGAGCGTGTATATGTCAGAGCACGCCTGCGTGTGGTGGAGCACGGCTGAGAATTGTCGAGCACGTGATTGTGACGGGTTATTAAGCTCTGCGTGCACAACGGTGATTAGTGAGAGCGCGTGCCTATGGAGCAGAGGGTTGAGAGCCCGTTCATGGCCATTAATAGCTGCAGGAACATGAAGAAAGCGTAGCCCTAATTGTCTATGTCAGGCACACGATAGAGCAGTACTCCTAAAGGTCAGACTTAGCGGCAGTTATCAGAATCGTAAGAAAATTTATGTAGGAAAGGTGGGCGGCCCTGTGGATGCAGGTTCCTAGTGCAATGCTACACTTATTATTTTTAAGGTTTTCCCTGCAAACCACACACAGCACTATACACCCCAGCACTGCTCACCAATTACTGACCACCCACACAGTAATTAATTAGCACCTCATTATGCAAATGAGCCAATTAATTATGCAAATTAGGTAATTTTTTTTTTTCACCTGAAACAGATAAAACTAAATGAACACACTCCTCCCCAATTACACACAATAAAACATACTCAGGAAAATAATAACAAAAACACACAATACACCACATAGTATCAAAAAAATAAAGAACACAAAAAATAAAAAAATAGAAAAAATAATAACTCCAAAACCTGTACAATACACACTACCACCCAACTGCACAAAAACAAACAAAACTTCTTTGAAAAAAAACAACAACTCCCAACCCAACTAAACCCTTAAAAAACAAAAACCAGACACTCTACCAAAAAAAACCAAAAAACACTAAATAATACATCGAAAACTGTGAATCCAACCACAACATAAATAAAATCTGAAAAAATAATTACAATATCAAAAAAAAAAACTAAACTTACACTTACAGAGTCGGGTTAGGGGTTAGGGTGTCGGGTTAGGGTGTCGGGTTAGGGTGTCGGCTTAGGGTGTTGGGTTAGGGTTAGGGTTAGGGTGTCGGGTTAGGGTGTCGGGTTAGGGTTAGGGTGTCGGGTTAGGGTGTCGGGTTAGGGTTAGGGTTAGGGTTAGGGTGTCGGGTTAGGGTTAGGGTGTCGGGTTAGGGTTAGGGTGTCGGGTTAGGGTTAGGGTGTCGGGTTAGGGTTAGGGTGTCGGGTTAGGGTTAGGGTTAGGGTTAGGGTGTCGGGTTAGGGTTAGGGTTAGGGTTAGGGTGTCGGGTTAGGGTTAGGGTTAGGGTTAGGGTTAGGGTGTCGGGTTAGGGTGTCGGGTTAGGGTGTCGGGTTAGGGTGTCGGGTTAGGGTGTCGGGTTAGGGTTAGGGTTAGGGTTAGGGTTAGGGTTAGGGTGTCGGGTTAGGGTTAGGGTTAGGGTTAGGGTTAGGGTTAGGGTGTCGGGTTAGGGTTAGGGTTAGGGTTAGGGTTAGGGTTAGGGTTAGGGTTAGGGTTAGGGGTTAGGGTTAGGGTTAGGGTTAGGGTTAGGGTTAGGGTTAGGGTTAGGGTTAGGGTTAGGGTTAGGGTTAGGGTTAGGGTTAGGGTTAGGGTTAGGGTTAGGGTTAGGGTTAGGGTTAGGGGTTAGGGTTAGGGTTAGGGTTAGGGTTAGGGTTAGGGTTAGGGTTAGGGTTAGGGTTAGGGTTAGGGTTAGGGTTAGGGTTAGGGTTAGGGTTAGGGTTAGGGTTAGGGTTAGGGTTAGGGTTAGGGTTAGGGTTAGGGTTAGGGTTAGGGTTAGGGTTAGGGTTAGGGTTAGGGTTAGGGTTAGGGTTAGGGTTAGGGTTAGGGTTAGGGTTAGGGTTAGGGTTAGGGTTAGGGTTAGGGTTAGGGTTAGGGTTAGGGTTAGGGTTAGGGTTAGGGTTAGGGTTAGGGTTAGGGTTAGGGTTAGGGTTAGGGTTAGGGTTAGGGTTAGGGTTAGGGTTAGGGGTTAGGGTTAGGGTTAGGGTTAGGGTTAGGGTTAGGGTTAGGGTTAGGGTTAGGGTTAGGGTTAGGGTTAGGGTTAGGGTGGGAGGGGGTAGGGTTAGGGGTAGGGTTAGGGTTAGGGTTAGGGTTAGGGTTAGGGTTAGGGTTAGGGTGGGTTAGGGGTAGGGTGAGGGGTTAGGGTGGTGTGGGGTGGGGTGGGTGGGTTAGGGTGGGGTTAGGGTTAGGGTTAGGGTTAGGGTAAGGGGTTAGGGTTGGGTGGGGTTGGGGGGGTGGGTGGGTGGGGTTTGGGTTGGGGGTGGGGGAGGGGTTGGGGGAGGGGGTGGGGTAGGGGTTGGGGGTGGGTTAGGGTGTGGGTAGGGGTAGGGTGGTAGGGGTGGGGGTGGGGTGGGGGTGTGGGTGAGGGGTGGGGGGTGGGGGTGGGTAGGGGGTGGGGGAGGGGTGAGGGGTGGGGGTGGGGGTGGTGGGGGGGGGGGGGTGGGGGTGGGGGGTAGGGGGTGTGGGGTAACCCCGG